>NW_004949113.1:5389010-5401435 GCF_000317375.1 Microtus ochrogaster
TTGGTTTTTCAAGACAGGGTTTCTCTGTGGCTTTGGAGCCTGTCCTGGAACTCGCTCTGTAGACCAGGCTGGACTCTTTTTTTTTTCTAGACTAAATCTAGGCTTTTTCTTATTTTTCTACAGTTCATCTATTGATGATGGCTATCGTGAATGTTTATTTATCTAATGTGATTTGCTAAAGGAGATGTCTGGCATTACGACACACTTGCGTGTACAAATAGAAAGCAGAGAGCTATGAGCAATTATTTTCCTTTTGGCCCTTTTTGGGTCAGAATGTGGGAAAAGAATATGTTTTTGAACTCAGTTCTTGGGTCAGGCTTGATAGGTAGTGTCCACGACATGGCAGTTTTGATCTTATCTTGAGAGCATCCCATGAAATATAAAGAAAAAGAGACGCCAGGATAAAGGTTTAAAATGAGTTTATTGACAGATTTCTAAGAGAAACTAACATATTTGGTCGTGTTCCTGGCTTCCCTCGATTGGGGAAGAGGGCTTGTCCAGCCAGAGCTGTGTTTGGTTATAGATTAATAATCTAAGGTACAAATAGTTCAGAACATTACAGAAAACAGAAACTACAATAGCCAACAAACGGGAGTTCAAAGGTTTCTGGAATCCACTGAGTGTTCTTGCTCAGACATTTTTGAAAGAGGTGATGCAATACAGGTCTTGGAGCTTTGCAACACAAACAGCAGGTCGATTTCTGCCTGAATATCATTGCAGATTGAGCAACCATTCCACAAAGGCCGGGGAGGAAGGCAAACAGAAAGGGCACAGAATGTAGACTGTCAATCAAAGAATAATCCAGTAATTCCTCTGCAGCAAATGTGCCTTTTCTATTGATTCTCCATTGCCTTGGGTTGAGAGAAGACGGGACTTTGGGCTGTTTCCAGATCCCGAATGGCTCTGACGGAGTCAAGTGGAAGGATTGAAGCCCCATGTGCGCAGCCAGGCACGGCAGCCTACGATTGCAATCTCAGTACCGCGTAGGCTCTAGAACGAGTTCAAGACCGTTCTGGATAATTTGTCAAGATTCCATCTCAAAAAGCAAAAATCCGCTGTAACTGTAGCTGCTGGGTAGAGTATATGCCTAGCAGATGTAGGCCCTAGGCTCGAACAATCCCCAGTACTGGAGAGAAAAATAAGTCATGTCATACTGCTTAAAAAAACCCTAAATGCCTTCACATGAAGATGAAACACACACACACACACACACACATACACACACACCTCTTCCTTGTCCCCGTCTTGTCACACACTTCCTTGTACCAGGGCTTCAGCTCCTCCAGCACACAGCTTCCTGCTTCAGGGCCTTTGTATCCGCTCTTCCCTCTTCCAGAACCTTCTTTTCCCGTTCACTTCCCTCACACATCTTTTGGGTTCTGGGTAATCATGAAGTCTAAGTGGGATGGCCTCCCGTCTCCTGCATCTATTTGAACTGCCCCTTTTCTTTGTGTACCCAGCGGACTCGGACAGTGGATTGTTTGTTTAGGCGCTCTCGTCTATTGTCCACTTAGGGTGCTGGGATCCAGACGATGGCCGGCAGAACCAGACCTGTCCCTTGCATCCATTCCACTCAGCTCAGAGTCTTGAACGGGCCGAGCTCTCCTCAGCCATTTGCAGAAGACAGAATGGGCATAGAACGCGCCAGTCTCGGCTGGTTCCTGTCCTTGTCCGTTTGCACTGGGAAGACACCAGGTCCCTCACAGTTCAGGGTAATGACTAAGTGGGAGGTGGCCTGTCCCCGGGTCTGAAAGCACTGAAGGAGCATTCAGAAGAGGGGTGACAGTTCAGATACGACTTAGGGTAATTCTAACTGCAAGGGTCCCCACTTTAGCTCAAAGAAATGGGTTTTAGTCTGAAAAGGAAAAAAAAAAGATCATCATCACTCTTGCCGCTTGGAACTGAAGGGCTGGGGAGGTAGCATTCCTGTGGGGACTTCCTCTTCCTCCTCTTTGCTTCCCTGTGTCCTGTCACCTCTAGAATAGCGAGGGATGCAGTTTGTAGACCCTTGCCACAGCCTGGCTACTGGGCACAGAGAGAGAGGTGCCTTCCTAAGGTTTCTGGAGCCTTCTCAGAGTTCTCGTTGGCTTGTTTTAGTCATGGGAAACTCTTTGAACTGGCCACTCTGGAGAGGGGGATGCATGGTCTAACTGGCTGCAGATAGAGAACAGAGTTGCCTTGGGCCTTGGAGTTGGGCTTAGTCACACTGAGTAACGTGGAACAAGAAGGAAGGATGAGTGACAAAGAACACAGCAGTGCTTAGCAAAAGCAGAGCTGAATTGGTGCTGGGAAGAGTTATGACGTGTTGTCTGTTGTGAGCTAACTCAGTGCCGGAGTCACTGGCTCAGTGCTTGGGTCCCACAGCAAGAGCAAGTGGAGTCTTCTGGCCCCACTTGCCTTGAAATCTATGTAAGCCATGATCCACTGTGCTCTGCCGTGCTCCACTGTGCTCCACTGTGCTCCGTGCTCCACCATGCTTCACCATGCTCCACTGTGCTCCACTGACACCTCTGGTTAAATGACTTGACTTGGGAGGACTAGAAGAGTGAAGGCAAGGGAGACATTTAGGAAAAGGCAAGCTGGGGCCTCCTCCCTCTCTCTGCACGAAAGCAAGCAAGATCCTAGCACCAGAACTACTGCCTCTGAACCCTCAAAAAAGATAGAGAAGTATTTGAAAGTGCACTGGGCCTTCCAGTTCTCTGGAAATTGGCATCATGTAAATCACTGGATGAACAAAGTTAAGATAACTGCAAGAGATTTGACTCATTCATTAGCCTTGTGGTCCCTGGACAAGTGTGGCAGATACGTGCTGGGTAGCCAGAGAAGTCCCTTTTCAAGCCTTCCCCCTTTTGAGATGGGGCTTCTCTGCATAGCTCTAACTGTCCTGAAACTTGCTCTGTAGACCAGGCTGGCCTTAAACTCACAGAGATCCACCTGCCACTGCATCCCAAATGCTAGGTAGGATTAAAGGCTTGCTTCACCATACCCGACTTCAACCCCCATTTTTTAAAAATATTTATTTATTTATTTATTTATTTATTTATTTATTTATTCATTCATTCATTCATTTATTTATTTATTTATTATGTATACAATATTCTGTCAGCGTGTGTGCCTACAGGCCAGAAGAGGGCACCAGACCTCATTACAGATGGTTGTGAGCCACCATGTTGTTGTCAGGAATTGAACTCAGGACCTTTGGAAGAGCAGGCAGTGCTCTTAACTGCTGAGCCATCTCTCCAGCCCTCAACCCCCATTCTTAAGGGACTTTCCAGCAATGGTCCTTAGGGTCTTTGTGGGTCAGTCTTAATCATTTTGGCACATGCTAGAGTTATATGGGAAGAGGGAACTTGTACTGGGACTGGCCTGTAGGTAAGCCTGTATGGCATTTTTTTCTTGACTAATGATTGATGTGAGAATGTTCAGTCCATTGTACATCGTGCTACTTCTGGGCAGGTGGTCTTGGTTTGTATAAGAAAGTAGGTGCTGGGCTGGAGAGATGGCTCAGTGGTTAAGGGCACTGGCTGTTCTTCCAGGGGTCCTGCGTTCAATTCCCAGCAACCACATGGTGGCTCACAACCATCTATAGTGGGGATCTATGACATTTCTGTCATGCAGAAAAGGTGTACATGCAGATAGATAATATAAACAAATCTTTTTTTTTTTTTTTTTTTTTTTTTTTTAGAAAGGGTGAGCTTGGACGGTGGTGGCAATTGCATTTAATCCCAGCACTCAGAAGAAGATCTCTAAGTTTGAGGCCAGCCTGGTCTGCAGAGTGAGTTCTAGGATAGCTGGGCCTCTACAGAGAAACCCTGTCTTGAGAAAAACAAAAACAAATAAGCAAATAAATAAAATATTTTAAAAATTAAAAAATAAAAGTTGTGTGAGCAAGCCATTAAGCTAAGTTCTTCTGGGGCCTCTGCTTCAGTCCCTGCCCCCAGGTTCTTGCCTTATGTTTCTGCCCTGACTGCCCTTCATGACGGACTAAGCAGTATGAGGAAATAAGCTATTTTCTTCCCGAGTTTCTTTGGATCATGGTGTTTCTCACCACAACTGAAAACAAGCCAGTGCAGGGTCCTTGGAGAAGATGGTTTTAGCCTATGACACAGGGAAGACTAAGTTACTGGATGGCCTTCTGGAGGTACGGCAGCCAAGCTGTGATTGTTAAGGACAAAGTTCTCATTGGATTATGGTTTGTCTGGAGACCTAGTGTCTTCAGGCTAGTGTCTTAGCAGTTAGACATTGTAGACAACGGTTCTCACTGTGGCACGTGATAAAACAGACTCATGGAGTACCATTTTACCCCTCTGTCTTCTTAGGCTGTTGGGAGCCTTTTTTGGATGATAGAATTATATCAGATGGAGCTTTTTTTTTTTTTTAAATCCATCAAAATCCTCTCCTTTTATAGCGTATTTTAAAAATTGTTTGGGTTGTGAATCTTTGAAAAATGTTTTATGATAATTCGGGTTAACTCTATTAAGAAAATTTGTTGGGTGTTTACTTTGCTCTGGCACCCGCTTCGCTGTTCTGAGATGCCTGTAAGGACACTCTGGCGTCTTCCTTGGGAAGACGACTCTAGGAAGCTTCCCTGGGGAACTCAGAAGGCAACAGGCATACATTCGTAGTTGTAAACATTTGGTTTCTGTCAGCCTGTGGTGGCCCTGCATTGTCCAACTCTGAGGACACTTAGTGACCGTAGTCAAGAGAAGCTTAGTGCTCAGGCCTTCGAGGAAAGGGACAGTCTGGAGAAGGACCAGCCATTGAGTCTCTGAATTCAGCTTTGGCAAAGCCAGACTCAACTTTGCCAAGAACACACTGAAAGGCGATGTCTCTTAACTTTGTAATTGAACAGAACTATAGAATGCTAACAAGTGGGACGGTGTTTCTAGAAGAATCCTAGGCCATAAGCATGACCGTAAGGAGTAACTTGAAGGTCTGTCTGGTCCAAAGTTGTCTCGTTTTACTGCAACAGCACCGGAGGCCAAGAGGGGATGGCCTGGTCAAGGTGACACAGCCAGGGACGAGTCAGGGCTGAAAGTCTGGCCTGGGAGCTGCTGTTATTTAATCCCATCTCCATGGCTGTGATCAAAGGACGCATTTTCTCTCACACATGAAGCAATAACCTGGCCTTAATAAAAAGTTGGGTAGGTGACTAATGAGCTATGTCTACCATGAAGTGGGTAGCCTTAGTCAACCGCCAAGCCCTGTGCGTGCATAAGCTTTTATGTCGGTGTGACAAGCTCTCATTTGAATGCACAAGTGAGCGCAGAGACCCCTGTGGAAAAATCATTAACCGAGCTGTGGTGGGGCCCACAGGTGGCCAGACCACATGTCTGTGCCACTGCTGGAAGTGATGGGGAGGCCCAAGGCTTACTTCCCATTGTGAGCGCTGGTCTCAGATGCATGAACTCGGTCGGGTCCCTCCTGGGAGGTGCGGAACCAACCTGTATGGGCTAGATGACTACCCTCTGCCTACTGGTCCTCTCTTTCCCTCTTCCCTCTGCACAGGTGTCATGGGCATGTCTGGGCATGACCATGGGCATGCACTCACATACAATGAGAAGTGGACATGGCTATATTTCATTTTTAGAGGCATCTTAGGACGGTCAACCCTTCCTCTGTCTTTGTTGTTTTCTTTTATGGTTTTCCTTACTCTTTCCGCTCCCTGCTCTTTTTCTCCCTGATGCCTGTTTTCTTTGGCAGGATCTTGCTCTGTAGTCCAGCAGAGCTTTAAACTGGCAATTCCCTCGCTTCTGTCTCCTGCGTACTCAGATTGCTGGTGCACAGTACATCACACCATAGCTGGTTTGTCAGAGGGTTTTTGTTGTCGTCATTGTGTGCTCTTTGTTTTAATTAGAAATCTCTAAATTATTTTTAAAGGCATACCTTTTATTTTTTGTTTGTTTGTGTATTTATTTATTTTTAAACCTAGTTGTTATCTTCTGCTCTGAATTGGGTCTTGGGTTTTATTGGGTCCACACTGCAAATCAATGTATCAAACATAGTTGGAAATACACTATGATGGATGTAGAAAGGAATTTTTAATTTTAATTTTTTTATTTTCATGTTTTGTGGGACTGGCTATCCAACCCAGGGCCTGATTCATGTTGGGCAAGCAGCTTACTCCTAATGTCCATGTCTAGTCTGGCAAAGGTTTCTAACGAAGAAAAGGGGCTATCAAAAGAAGAGCTGTCAGACGATGTGGAAAGAAGACACAACCCTGATCTGACCTAAATACTGTGCCTCATGATTTTGGGCACACATGGTTTATTTGTACAGGCTGAAGTCACCTCTGTATGCTCCTTTGCAGCAATCGGGAGGGACTGTCCCCATGTGGCTTTAAAGCCATGGAGCCCTCAGGTCCAGTTCAGGCACATTGATCCACCAACCCAAGGGGTCCTTCAAGAACCTTGAAAAACCAAGCCCAGGGGCTGGAGAGATGGCTCAGAGGTTAAGAGCATTGCCTGCTCTTCCAAAGGTCCTGAGTTCAATTCCCAGCAACCACATGGTGGCTTACAACCATCTGTAATGAGATCTTGTGCCCTCTTCTGGCCTGCAGGCATATAGACAGAACATTGTATACATAATAAATAAATATAAAAAAAAAAAGAAAAAAAAAAAAGAAAAACCAAGCCCAGCCTTACAGTTTTTCTCCCAATCCTGAAAGTTCAAAATGAACGCTGCCACCATCCAAAGTCCAAGGTCCCACGTTCTTTACGCCCTAATTTGGTACCAGTGTCAAACTCTTAACCTTCTGAATGTACAAAGAGGTTTTTATTTGAAATCCATGGCACAAACGACCTCTTCAGATTCATAATGAGGCGCGCATTGAATGGAACACGGCTCAAGGTGAGTCACTCATTAATCATAAACAAAACAGCCCCTGATCAAGGACACGTCGGCACACACTGTAAAACGAGGCCGGTTGCCCAATCCCTTTATTTAATATTAACTACATTATGTTTTTCATGTGAGTCCTGAGAAGGTGATTTTTCTCACTTTATTTGGAGGCAGCCCAGTGTGAATAGATAATCACGCTCCCCCAGTGTTGTTCCCCCTGAAGGTCCACTGTGTTCGACAAGAAGCTATCAAATCTGGCCTCTTGTGGGGAGGTGGGGTAAGAGGGGCCCTGCGCCCGGAGCTGGAGACTTCAAGCCGGAATCCACCAAGCATAAAAACAGCCACCAACAAGAGTATTACAAACGACACGAATAATATTTGTGATTAATAACAGCTAACCAGAGTCTCATGAGCCAAGAAATGCATGATTACTTTATTACAGATATCTGATATATTAATTATCTTCAAAAATTTCACCAGTGTTCTCTGTTTTGGCAGAAATTTGAGCAGGATAAGAGGAAATTTGAACTTTTATGTAAGTTGGAAACAAAGCATCCAGGAGATTGGACTTTGGAAGACCTGGGAACGGTATTTGGTATTTAATTCTGTCGGATGAGGAGGAAATTAAATCACGCCAATAGAACTCAGTGTGAAGACTGAAATTCGAGTCTAGGAGAACTTGGCTGTCATCATTAGAAGCTCGTCTTTACCTTTCGGGACCAAAATGCTCTGGGTGTTAATGTGGGAGGGTAAAGGGATGAGATGGGCAAGGTTGGCTGGGGCTGGGTGTAGTCATTTGCCTAAGACCAACCTTGCCGGAAGGATTTTCTCTTTACTCCTGGGAACTTTCCCACACCGGCTCCATTCCCAGGCAAGCTGTCATTCAAGCACCATAGAGCAGACCAGTGGGACTGTGGGGGCGGGGGATTTCACCCAACTACTAATACTGATAGATAGGCTGAGTCGGTAGTTACCAGTGGTCCCAAAGGATGGCAGAACCCTGGCTGCACCAAGTTAGCCATCTGGTTGTGGGTACCAAGAACCGACAGTATTGGGTTTATCTGCTTGTCCACAGCTCTCCTCCCAGATGAATCTTCCGGAAGTTTATAGTCAAGGGTAGCATTCCACTGTTGATGGCACATAAAATAGGCTCAAATATTTCTCAGATAGTCAGTCAGAAAGGCAGGCTTTCTGGAAGGGGAGTGCTCATCCTTTGCCCCATTTCTTCAGCTGAATTGCCAGGGTGGCAACACTGCAATTTCTCTCTTCTGTCTACTAAAGGGGTTAGGCCATTCTTTGCATTTAGATCATGGAAGGGAAGATGTCAAGCCACACACAGGGCAGCTGCCCGGGGAAGGGGGGGGGCAGGCATGAAGGTGAACTTGAACTTACAAAGCCCACGTGGACTTGGATTTATGAGAATGTCCCACAGCAAACAAGTGAGCCTGCCACAGCAAAGAAGAATTCACACAGAACATTCTACCTGCTGTAGCTTAAGCTGTGAACACCCTGGTCCTAGCGCCATCATCCACCGGTCAGTGTCCTCCAATGGTGTTGACTCAGTGCAGGTGCACTTATTACTAAAACATCAGATCTGACCATTTTTATCCACATCCTTCTGTGGTTCAGGCTTCTAAGTACCCGGAAAAGGGACAAAGCCAGCCTCTCCTGTCTGCAGTGTGTGCAGACCAAAGACAAAATGCTGAATCCAACGACGTACTGCTGAAGAGAGTTCACAGTGTCCAGACTAGTGTTTGGGACCCTTAGTTTTCATCATCCCCTTGTCTTAGTTTAGAGTCAGTAGAAGGCTGGTGGTGTGCACTGTTGGGACTAATGAGTCCTGGCCTTTAGCTGCTCTTCCCTGTCTAGAACCTTCTAATTGAAGTTACTAGAAGCTGTGCCTAGCTTAGAGGATCAGAGGACGGGATTTTCACCTGTTGGCCATTGACTGCAGTGTATTTAAGCCTCCATGGTGCTATTAAAGATGGGCTTTTGGTACCAGTGTCAGAAGGTCTGTGTGTCGGTCTGTCTCTGCGTGTGTATTCTTGACCTCCAACCCCTTGCCCGAAGCTCGCAAACTGGCTTCTAGCGCTTAGAGCACAGACGGGGGCCACGGTGTCTGTGAGGGTGTTTCTAAAGATGATTAGCAGAGTCAACGAGGCACACCTTGAAAGTGAGTGGCACCACCCGTAACTTTGGAGGATTGGGGGAGGAGAAAGTCACACACAATGGCTTCTTCCTTGTTCTGCCCCCAGTCTCATTGTGTGATGCTCTGTTCCACCAGACTTTCCTTCCACGATAGACTGGAAGCTCTCAAACTGTGAGCCAAGATAATATTACCCCCTCCTCCAAACACACCGTGAAGCTGATTCTGGCAGATGCGTGAGTCACTGGAGCTGTGAGGCAAACGAGCAAGGGCCTAGATCTGCAGCACACCTGCTTTGTGCCCTGCACAGTGAGAGCATGTCAAGGTCAGGTTTCCTCTAATGTGAAAGGTGGGAAATAGTAACCCTTTACATGCAGAAGGCCGTGTGGAAGGTAGAAAGTCACATGACTATTTCAGTACGGAGCTGCAGTGTGTGCAGCTCACAGTGAGCACGGCTAGAACCTGGCAGTTATCCTAGCCTTTAAATCAGTACTATTATCAATCACCAGCTAGCTATTGCTATTACAGTTATTAGTGCTAGCACCATGACTGTGTTTCTCTCTTTCTCTTAGCCTTTCTAACTCCTCCGCTTGACATCTGGTACATGGATAGCTTCAGGCATCCCTAGGTGCTCAGGCGATTTGGACCTTCGTAAGGGATAGACGAACCAACTCTCAAACATTTCAAGGGTAGGGAAAAGAAACTGCTATTATTCTTTGTGTTTCTTCCTTCCTCTCACATTCGCAGGTCTTTGCTCACACTCTGCACATAGTAGGTGAGTTCTAGTGACTTCTGTGAGCTGGGTGAGTGCAGAGAATTGGGGTTGATTAACAACCCTTTCCTCAGCAGGTGCCAGGGAATTGAGACTAGTTAGCTATATTTGCTGAGGGGCAGCTGGAAGCTCCAAGGGAGTCACTAAGTACCTCCTCCAGTTGTTGCCTGTGGCAGCCTGTGTGCTGTAGGCAGCTTTGATTGAAAAGTTAATCAGCAGGTTGCAGGTGCTATCAATAAAGAGGAGAAAGATTGATTTAAATACTTGATAAAGTTTCTTTCAAAGCCTGAAATCCCAAATAGTTGAAAATGTGGAGATAGCAAGTCAAGAGGCAATCAAAGATGGGATGAGGCAGGGTTTTATGAGAATCATAACATTTTCAAGAGAACTGTCTCCTTGGGGGCAAGTCTCAGTCCTGCACAAGGGCTTCAGAAAGCAGATTTGGGACTGGAGAGATGGCTCGCAGTTAAGAGTGCACGTGGCTCTTGCAGAGGACCTGGGCTCAGTTTGCAGGACCCAATGGGTGGTTTATAACCTCTGTAACTCCAAGAGGTTCTACGGGATCTGATGCCCTCTCCTGGCCTCTTCAAGCACGCACACACACACACACACACACACACACACACACACACACAATCTAACTAAATGAAAAACAGGAAGAAAAAGAAGGAAGATGAACCAGAAAGTGTTGAGACTTGCTGATTGGTTTGTGAATGCAGGGCAGTCCCCAGCACTGTGGGCGGCTCCCTGATACTAGTCATTGCACTGCCACACTGCATATCAGACTCTAAGATGGTCTGGGGTCTCAGAGAAAGCAATGGAGCTGCCTCCTTGAGTCAGATCATAATATGTGTGGGAATGAAAGACAGACAGGCACGCCACGATGTCAGTCTGGGTGGGTAGCAGAGATTCAGCAAGGTTCCATGCAGGGAGAATGCTCACGTCAACACTGAACAAATAGTGTGTGATCTAGAAGAACACTGAAGACATCAAGTCTCACCTGTTTTCTGCTGCTTTGTAATATCCCTTGAGTGCTGGAATCATAGGCATGGCTCCCCGCGTCCTTAAGATGAAAATAAACATTCTATTTCTTGGCTGCCCACACGTCCTCAGGTGGGCTCTGTTCGCCTTCAATCAACCAGTGCGGAGGAGTTATCACCCTAAGGAGTGGTAGAGAGCTCCTCACAGCCTGGGCTCGGTGCTGACTAGTTCTCAGTCCCCATCTGTTTTCCCCAGATACTCTTGAAGGCACTAAATGTCCCTGTATTATGCTTTAGAGCTGAGAAATCTAGGGGGAGAGTGGTTGGCCCCGGGTTACACAGCTAGAAGTGTGGAGTTGGGCTTGGGAGCTCATGAGTAACACTGTTGTATTGCCTACAGACTGTTTAAACATATCTCACATCTGCAGACACAGGACAGCGAAACCCAAAGGCTCACAGCCTTGTAGAGGGTCCTTGCCTGAAGATCTGACTCTGGTCAGGTGTTTAGTGTAGTGCCTGCCTAGGGAGTTTCTACTGCGTCTTAACAGAGATTCCTCTCTGTTGTTTTATTGATGTGTATGTGTGTGTGTGTGTGTGTGTGTGTGTGTGTGTGTGTGTGTGTACACAACCTTAGGTGTTTTTCCTCAGGCACCATCTACTGTTGGAAGTCTGCTAAGGAGATTGGTATAGCTGGCATCTGAGCTCTGGGCACCCCTCTGTCTTTTTCCATCTCACAACATCTGGGATTATGAACACATACTTGGCTTTTTACATGGAGCCTAGGCATAAAAATTCAAGTTCTCAAACCTGCAAGTCAAGTACTTCTCAGATGGAGTAACTTCTAACCCCTCCCCCGCATCTTTTGAGACAGTCTTACAATCTAGGCCAGGTTGGCCTTAAACTTTTAGCCCTTCTGCCTCAGCACCTGAATTTATGGGCAGGTTCTACCACATGCATCAAGATTCATTCTAAGAAGCAGAGTATCTGTTGAGTCAAGAAGAAAACGGGGACTTAATAAATGGCAGGTGTTGCCATTACAGAGTGATGCTGTTGTCTTCTGAGCGTCTTCTCTGTTTCCGTTCTCAGCTTCACTAAAGTCTCTCCACCCACCCTTGTGTCTCTCCCAACCACTTCCTCTATCAAATGCAGTTTTAGAGGCATCCTCCGGCCTGATTGTACTGTTGCCCCAGTTGGGGGTGCATCTCTTGATTTTTGCCCAGTAAATACTTCTTGCTTTGTAATAATAGCCAGATTGAAAACTGCTCTTTAGAGATGGCTCAGTGGTTAAGAGCACTGGCTGCTTTTCCAGAGGACCCAGGTTCAATTCTCAGCACCTATATACAGCTCACAACTCTCGGTAACTCCAGCTCTAGGGTCTCTGACACTCTCACAGACACAAGCATGCAGGCAAAACACCAATGGACATAGAATAAAAATAAATAAATCATTTTATTGAAAGAAAGGAAGAAGGAAAGAAAGAAGGACAGAAGGAAGGAAGAAAGGAAGGAAGGAAGGAAGGAAGGAAGGACAGAAGGAAGGAAGAAAGGAAGGAAGGACAGAAGGAAAGAAGAAAGGAAGGAAGGAAGGAAAGAAGGAAGGAAGGACAGAAGGAAGGAAGAAAGGAAGAAAGGAAGGAAGGAAGGAAGGAAGGAGGAAGGAAGGACAGAAGGAAGGAAGAAAGGAAGAA
>NW_004949113.1:5401535-5438134 GCF_000317375.1 Microtus ochrogaster
AAGAAAGGAAGAAAGGAAGGAAGGAAGGAAGGAAGGAGGAAGGAAGGACAGAAGGAAGGAAGAAAGGAAGAAAGGAAGGAAGGAAGGAAGGAGGAAGGAAGGAAGGAAGGAAGGAAGAAAGACCGAATGAAAGAAAGACAAAGAGGGAAAAGAACCCTGCTCCTCCACGGTGCTGGTCTGACTGTTTGCTGCCTCTCCTGGCCCTATAATCAGAATGCTTTGATTTCTCTCAAAAGGCTCCAGGCTTTGATTACACCTTGATTAGCCCTGACTAATTTTTCTCCAGTGATTCAGAGAAGTAAACAAGAGCATTTACCCCACTGCAGCTCGAGGGCTGCAAGTTGCCTGTGCTCAGGTCTCTCAGTCCCTCCTGAGTCTCACTCAGTGCGCAGTCGGTACATAGCAATTGATCAGTCTCAGCGGCAGGTCATTTCGTGGGAATCCCACTTTAAGATCCGCGTCTTGTCTGCACAGAGGTGGTCGAACGCACTGTTAGCTGCTGCTGAGCCCTTACCAGGAGCAAAACAATGGGAGGATCCATCGCCTTTCCTAGAACAGAGTGCTGGATGGGATCGGAAGGGATGGGATCGGAAGGGGCGTGAAGAGTGGTGAGCAGAAGCAGAGGAGTGGGAGAAGCGGCCCGGGCTGTGGCCTCACCCACAGTGCTGTGGACTTGTGAACACAGAACTACGGTAATAGTGGTCCCCAAACAACCATTAACGTGTAAACTGGGACCAAGGCTGCTGGGGCCATTTACCAACTGGTTGGCTGGCTAAGCTGGGTGGGGTGGGCACTAACTTGGAGCCCCGGAACATCCTTTAGTGAGTGCATCTCAGCCCACTCCCCAGCCCGAGAAGAGCTGTCAGAATCACACATTCCGCCAGGCACTTCAGCAGCGCCCCCCCCCCCAAGTCACTCCACTACAAAAGCAGCTTTTGATTGATCCTCCAGTCACCAAACAGGGAAGAAACAGCTGTCAGGGAGCGTGAGCAACAATTAGCAATGGGAAGAAAACTCAGAGGCTGGGAATTTGGGTTCTGGTCTGGAAGCAAAAAGAGAGTTCTCCATGGAATCGCCCCGAACTGCTTGGCAGGTGACCTAGCTTATACACAGGAACGACGAGGAATTTGGGGACAAACACCGAAAGGCATGTGAATGCAATTCAGAGACCCTTCCCTGAGACTTGTCCTCATTTGAGGTTTCATGGCTATCACCCAGTCTTCAAAGCAGGCCTCAGAGGGGAAGGCTCTCCCTTTTCCTGACAGGGAAATGGGAATGGGGTAGGGGTGAGTGGGGAGGGGCGGGGACAGAATGTCAAGGAGGTAAAGTCTTAGGCCCAAAGTCAGAGAGCAAGGAGGAGGTGGTGTAAGGATCTGAGGACCTATCCTGATTTCTTCTCTTCTCTTCTTCCTTCTTGCCTCCTTACCTTTTTACCCTGCTGGCCTCACCTCCCCAACCCCTTCTGAGACGAGGTGTCCTGTAACTGAGGACGACCTTGAACTCTCTCTCTTCCTGTCTCTACCTCCTGAATGCTGGGACTCCAATCCAGCAGCACCGAACCTGGGCTAGTGAGGGCTCTCTGTCCCCAGGGCACAAGGGCTCGGAAACCATCTTCTTCACTCTGGTGGTACTGAGAGGGCTCAAGCTGGAGATGATATGAAATCCTCAAGTACTGCTTTCGGTGTGAACCTTTTCTGTTCTCATCCTCTTGGCTCCTTTCCACACTAGCAAGCATACGAGCGAGCATCTGCTGTGTAGCCTGGAGAGGCCAGAGTCTCCATCTCCCCTCTGGTTGCACGGACCATTCTCCCAACTGCTGTTAGCCAGTTCTCTCCTTGGGAGCTTTCTTGGAAGGTTTGTTGTTGTTGTTTGTATATTTTGTTCTCCAAAGTAGGGAAACCCTTAGTCATCAACCAGCACTAACACATTCAATTATTACCAATGATATTTTTTTTAAACTTCTTTATTGGATAAAAAGACTTCCATTGTGGCACATAATCTTGCACTATGATAGACTTTGGATAGCTATGTTATTTTTTTTTCTTGAAAATATCGACCAAGGACCTAGATTTTAACATTGGTATTACATACTATGTACTTTATAGGTTTCACATAGATTTATGTAGCCTGAGGTTTTTAATAACCAGCAAAACATTCTTTCACACCGATTACCCTGGTTTCCGGAGCGGTTCTGTCTGGCGTTGAGGTTGGGCCCCCTTTTCAGACAACATGAAGCTAATGGTGCTAAGTAGTAAACACGTTTCCATTCCTGAAGGCAGTAATGTCTTTCCCCAGACTCCTTTTATGTGCCCTTCCCACCTCATTTGACAGAGTTGGTGCTGGGCATTTCAATGAGCTGACGTCCACCATGTTAAACACCAGTCTTTGATTTTCTTTATTAAGCCAGACACCAGCAGGCACCAAAGCCTTGTGATGTTCAGGACGTTTGTTTTATGGCTGTATCCTCAAAATGCCTTTGTAAATGATTCTTCAGTCTCATTTTAGAAGCGAGAACAGCAAGGCTTTGGAAAGTGAGTGACTTGCTAGCTTCATGTAGCCAGTAACTGCAGAGGGAATTTAGAGCCAGGCTGCCTGATCTCAGAGTGTGCCTGTCACCCCTCCCCTTTGAGATCAGCGGATATAGGAAGAATCTGTCACTCAAGGCATTGCTGCATTGCTCATTCTTCTCCCTTTTCTTCCCTCATTTCTGGAAACCCCTAGGAAAATCAACCCCAAACTCAAGCCTTCCTAATATCCGTCCTCCCTTCTTAAAGGAGATGGAGGAGGTAAAGTGCCTGGTTTGTTCACCAGCGTCGCTGAGGTAGCCTGGCACCAGCTCTTCAGAGGCTCCCAGGGTAACTAGCTCTTGTAGACCAGGCTGGCCTCGACCTTACAGAGATCCACCTGCTTCTGCCTCCTGAGTGCTGGGATTAAAGGCCTGCGCCACCACCGCCTGGTTTGGACTGGGCTTCTTTGTCCACACAGGTATGAGAGCATCTAAAGTCACAAAGATATTGAGCAGCTATGGATTGCCAAATCTGAGGAGCACTCTCCAGAAAATGAAGGGGGCAGATAGCAAGCTGGGGAGGGGAGAGCACTTGGTTTTGATAGGATGAGCAGTTACCACTGCTCAGGAGTCCCTGTAGGAGTCTCTCCGACCCTTTTCCACGTTAGAGGGCACATATTCCTTTTTCTTCCCTTTTTGAGGCCCAAAAGAGTTTTTCTCAAAAATTTGCTCTATGAAAATAATCACAATGTATCTGTCTCAGGGTTTCTAGTGCTGTCAACGTGACGCTGTGACCATGGCAACTCTGATAAAGGAAATCATTTCATTGGGATGCTCACTTGCAGTTCAGAGGTTCAGTCCATCATCATATGTTGGGACATGGCGATACGCAGTCAGGCATGGTGCTGGTTACATCTTGGTCAGAAGGCAACAGGAAGTGGGCTGTCTTACTGGGAGTAGTTTGAGCCTATATGAGACCTCAAAACCCACCCCCACAGTGACGACACATTTCCTCCAACAAAGTCACACATCCCATTGGTGACACTGTCTTTGGGGATCATTTTCTTTCAAATCACCACAATATCCAAAGTTTTTTCACTAAAAGAAAGCATTTCTTCCCTGTTCCAATTTGGGAAGGGGGGGGCTGGGGGTTGTGAGATGTCACCACTTACTTGTGTGGGGTGAGAGACTTGCCCCTGGGTGCTTCAACTTCTGGCAGATCCAAAAGCACCATCATCTCACACACCTCACCCACCCAGGGATCTCATCTCCCTCAGGTGGATGAGATCTCTAGGATTTCTGGGTTGGGTGTGGTCTACACCTAGCGCTCCTCTGCCTGCAAAACAGAACCTAGTTCCCTGCCCTGCCCTTTCAGATCCAGCGGATCCCACCCCCACAGAGTCCGAGATACCAAAGACTAGCAAACACTGGAGGTAGCACAACCTTGCCCCTGCCCCCTGGCCCCAGAAGATTTTCAGCTACCTTTCTATAGTGAATTTTGTCCCACAATTTAAAGGGACTGGCTTTGGGCATCCAGGGAATGTATTTAGACCATCCTTACCTCCACCCTCTCCCATTCATAAATCAGTGAAAAGGACCTCAAAGGGCTACTCATTTGGTCTGATTTGATTGATTTCTTCTGCCTTTTATTTTCTCTGGGAATCTCTGGCCCTTCCCTCAAGCCCCATCCTGGTCTTTATCTGTGTTCTAAGCAAGTTTTCACCAACACTCTGGCTTTGTTCTTTCTCTGGAGTTCTTGACTGCTATGGAACTGACTTCCATGTTGGCTTAACTCAGAAGTCATGGTTCTATGCTTTTCTCCTTTCTTCTCCTTGCTGTAGCTGCTGAGAGCTACACCTTGCTATCCCTGGGCTTTCTCTCTAAAACTCTAATGAAGTAGTCCTCAGGCTCCCTTCTGAGTCTGTTTAAGAATTCCTAAGCGAGGACCCCAACTTACTTCCCTGGTGACATTTAACAAGTTTGGCAGGAAGCCTCCAGTCCGCTGTTAAGGAAATCTAACAGTAATGGAAAATTAAGGGAGGAACCCAAATACTGGACAAAAGGAAAACTTGATAATTAAGGCTGACACCAAGGGGAAACTGCCCAAACCTGAGAGGGCTCGGAAGACAAAGGAAGCAGGTGATGGCCGTCCTTCTCCAGTTAGTGCTCTAGGATGACTGGATTGCACCCGTTTCTCCGAGTTTCTGATATAGTGCATGCTTAAGACAACTTTGGTTTTACCGTCAGATGTTTGGTTTCACTGGCAGATGTTGGTGTGCCCACCTCTGGTCTTTCTTGGGCTTCAAGTCTATTACCCACAGCTAGCGTGAGCGGACCTTATCTTCAACGAAACCTCGGACTTCACGTCCCGCCTACCACTTTCTCTTTTTCTCATCTTGGAGAAAAAGTCTTCAAGTCTACAAAGACTTTTTTTCTTTTTCCCCTCCACCCTCCCGCCTCAGTTAGCAATTGTCTACATGGTACCTACGGGGCCATGTGATCTAGTTATCAGAAAGTGGTGTGGCCCGGAATGCACACACAAACGCACACACACGCACACTCACACACCCACCAGCATGAGAAGAGACTTGGCTCCAAGAATGGATAACCTTAAACATTAATAAGTAGAAAAATCTGTGAAATCAAAGCATTTTCCTCGTTTTTTTTTTTTGTATAATAGCCTTTCATTCTTTTTATGATTTTGTCTTTGAAAGCTCTTTCTGCCGATGACAGATGATATTGTTCTTCCATCCTGCGGCAGACAGAATTAAGGGAGGCAGGGGAAACTATTGTAGAACCCCCATTCTGCAGTACGATTTTTATAATTAATATATAGAACCGAGCAAAGAAAGGTAGGTTATAATGAAATGCAATTAAGAGGTGTTTGTTCTTTCCCCACACATGATGACTATAATTTCCCTGGCTGTTTAGAAGTCAACCATTATCATTACATTTTGCACATATCTCTTCTTATTTTTTTTGCCCCCGAATTTGTTTATTTTCAATAAAAAAACAAACAAAGCTAGAGTTAGAGAATTTGATATCTGGATGACATTGTCTCGTGCTTATCGCCGCTGGGGAATCATCAAATCTGACACCATTTACGGAATTTCTTGCCCTGGCTTGGCTACTGAGTTTTAATTAATGGACCTTTAAAAATAGCTCCAAATAAAACTGTAATTTCAATTTACAAAAAAAGGCCTGGGTTGGATGACAACATTATGTTTTCCTGCCATGTGGAAAGGAACCAATCTGATTTTATAGTTATCTGTCATCTTGGACTTTAATTATAACTCTCGTACAACCTGACATTTACACATGCATGCCGGGCTGCCCTAGCTTCGTGCTCATCATTTTCTTTCTTTTTTTGTCTAGAGTCTCCTCAGCTTGCATGGAAAAATAAGGGTTGAGAGGATCCAGGCCTCATGTGCAGGAAGGTGGCATATGAGGGGTTGAGGAGGGCACCATTTTGGGGTCTCACTTTTTGTTTCCTCTGGCCCCTTATGTGGGTGGACAAGCCAAGCACATCAGCATCTGTATAGTGTCTAACCCATTTGGAATCATGGAAAAACTCACTTTGAGCATTGAAGACCCAGCATCCTGTAGAGTAGAGAGCAATCATCAAGTATAGGAGATGCTTAATAAAAAAGTGTGTTTCTTGGGATGCGCATAGGAACAGACACAATTATGGAGCAGAATCTCTGACGGCAACTGCAAAGGCAAATTTTTACTCAGCATCTCCTAAGCATGCTGGGACTTGAAGACAGTGGTGGCATTGATTCTCACGTACTGGGTTTAATTCTGGGTGTTTGTTCAAAAGCACACATTGCAAAGGATGACGATTGCCTCTGAGGTCAAGTGCTACATATGTAGAATAAAAGGAAATGTCCATCTTCTTACGTGTTCTTCCTGTGACTTCTGGTTCTCCACGCACGGAAGAACATACCATATCTGTGACCTGGCCACCAGCCTGATAGCAGCTTACAGATTATTAAACTTGACCTCAGAGGCAATCGTCATCCTTTGGATGGTGTTGGAATGGGACCTGCTTCCTACTTCAAGCTTCCCTCTGGTCGCCAGATAGTTCTAGTCCAGAGAGGGAGCAACTTGCAGATCTGGGGAGCCTCGATTTCTTTTCCCCGTTTCCCTAATGCCTGCCCTTGCCACCAAGGATGGAAAAAAGGCTAAAAAGAGTAGCATTCCACCCCACTCTGCACAGCTTCACTTCCAACCCTAGGCTGATTTCCTTCCACTCCGGGACAGGGGCTCCTCAGCATCTAGTCTGGGACTTAATTAACTTCCCTCTCTGCCATTCTGCCTTCTAGCATGCCACGTTAGCGTGGAGTCACTTCTCTGGTCTCTCACTGTATGTGAGCCAGGTAGGCCTTTTGAAATCTTTAGAATGATTTCTGACTTTCCTAAGACTCCGAGGCTAAAAGGTTTGACAGCCATTTGTGTCCTGTCTCTTCCCTTAGATGTTTTCCCTCCCCTTTGAGATTTTTTTCCCTGTGTCTCTCAAGATGGCCTTGAACTCAGTATCCTCTTTCCACCTTCTTCAAGGGTGACTTTATAAGTGTGAGCCACCACACCTGCTTCCCTTAGATTTTTTTGACCTGGTTCTTCCAGGTCCTCTGCCCAGCCTTGTGGTAGACTGGAGGAAGTGTGGAACGTGGGACACTGGTCTCCTCCTGTTCAGTTACAGATCCTTAATCTGGGCCACATTCCCATCTGATTTGCCTACGAGTTTCCCAAGTGACCTTTGTAGAGGCTAGCTGTTCCTCCTGATCGTCAAGGACAGAGGTCTCCATCCAGTTGGAAAAGGAAAACAAAATCGAGTGTTTCAAGAAGGGACTGTGGCCATAATGCCGAGAATCCAGATCAGGAGTCAGAGATTCAAGGTGTGCTCATTCCAGACTGTCCGCCCTTGAGTCAGATGGTTCACTCCTTGAAGTCTGACTACCCCATCTTCACAGTGCAATGGGAATAGTTCTGAAGGCCAGGTAAAAGATTACAGTGTTCATATTACCATATAGTAATGCCCATAAATGTTGGTAAGCATTAGGTTTGGTGTGTGTGTGTGTGTGTGTGTGTGTGTGTGTGTGAGAGAGAGAGAGAGAGAGAGACAGACAGACAGACAGACAGACAGACAGACAGACAGACAGACGGACAGACAAAGGAAGGGAGGGAGGGAGACAGAGAGAGAGAGAAAACGAGCACAGGGAGCCACATGCCCTAATGCTCCGCACTTTAGGTGAGGATCATTCCAGCTAGAGAGAGCCTATTGTGGTGGGACTGGTAGAGATGTGGGGGAGGGGTGCTGTTCTCAGGCTCATCCTACTTTGGGGTTCATGTGTTGTGGTGGTCATCTTGCAGTTCTTCAGTTTTCTACTCTGGGTTCTGCCAATCACAGAGTCCCTTTAATCTCCAATCCACAAAGTGAGCTTTGGCTTTGGATGGTGGCAGGCTCCCAAGGGAAGCCCTGCAGATACTCCAGCCCTCCTTCAGTCCCTCTTCTGGATCAGGGATTTGCTTTCCCCTCAAGGTAAGCTTCGAGGATCAATGGCTGGTGAGCTCCTGGCTGGATATTGTGGGCAATTGCTTTGTTTTGGATTCTTATGGGAAAATCTAGCATTTATTTAATTAAACCAATCCCCCCCACACCCTTCCCCTCAGTCAACATTGCTTTGCTGTGCAGTTTCAAAGCACACTGACAACGGGCATGACCGTCTGTCATGGGCTACTTGATCAACGTAGCTTTTCGTGGTCACATGGTCCTGTGGTCACATGGGTCCGTTCAGTTACTCAGGATCATTCTACAGTGAAGTCAGCCCTTAAGACTTTTTTTTTCTTTTAAAATCTGAGTCCCGTGTTACCTTTGTTGACCTGTCTAAGATGGTTTTCGTGCTCTCTGAACTTAAACATCCTCTTTTCCAGCTGTGATGCACAGCTGGCGTGCATCTGTCAGTTCTCTACCTGCTCAGCATCATTTCAGTGTTTCTATGTCTTTCTTCAGTGCCAGGCTATGCCCAGAGTCTGACGATTATCATTACTCCCCGGAGAACCTCATATTAATAATAATTAATACAAGCCATTGACCTAACACAGATGATTCCAAGCTTTTTTATTCCCTATCCTTAGATAGGAGATTTTAGCTCCTCCAAGCTTGGATTCCGTAGCTTGACACGAAGAACCCAAGACCAGGCTCCAGTACAATAGGTACCTTTCCTCTCCAGATCAGCCCCCTGCACAGCCCCCTCTCTTTGAGACTTTTTTTTCTCTTCTTGATCAACATATTATTATTTTAAAAAATCCATTTTGACTTTCTCTTGCCAGAAAAGGCTCTCTAACCCCCCTGCTGCACAGCAGGAAGCTCCTTTCAGACAAGCTCAGATTGCTGGGTGGAGGAGACCACAATTATACCCCCTTTCAATGACACGTCTGGGGTTGCAGTGGTTCCAGACAAAGAAGCTGAAATGTACGAAAGTTTCCGTGTCTTCAAGACAGAACCTAAAAATACCTGCCTGAGATGCAGGTTGGGAACTATTTCCAACAACAGGGCTCCAAGCTTTTCCTGCTGGGAGCCTGAGAGCCTGTGAGTTCTTTTTAGGGGGCTGCCGAATGAACCTGGTGATCACCGGAGTGACACACGGAGACCAAGGAGGATACAGACTCCTCCAGAGGCACCTTAGCCTCCTATTGCCACCTGTTGTGTCAGGTGACAGGCTTCCGTGGGTCTGTGGGCAGCCACGGATACCATGAAGAGGACAGCATCTCTAGGGACCTGAGTGATTGCTATTGGTTCTACCTCAGAGAAACTGCTTGGTCACCAGGCAATTGAAGAAGAGGGAAGTGTGAGCAGCCTGGCAAGGACCCCTAGGGATCTGGGTGCTTTGCTCGGCACTTCAGTTATGTAGAACAGAGTCCTCACTCAGTGGGCTTGGCCTCTGTGCTCACTCTTTGATGGAGAATTCTCTGCCTGCAGTGACATCCCAGGACCCTGCCTTTGCCCACTCTCTTTTAAAGTTGTTTCCCGTTAGAAGCTGACCTGTCCCTGGTCTTTATTGGCCCTAGAGTGTTCATCTCATTTCTCTTTTCTGTTTGAGTAGACACTTGGAGACTTGCTCACAACCTTCTACAAAGCTTGTCTTTCCTTGGGCCAAGATCACTGTTTCCTTCAGTGGCCTTGGCTCTTCCTGCACGTGTCCCTCTTGAGAAGTCTGTCTAATGCCCTCCCAATGGTGCTAGAGAGAGCATGGCTTCTGCTCTGGACCTCTCAGAGGGCATTCCAGGATGTTTAAAGGTATGAGAGTGGGTACTATGACGGGATGGTGTTGAGTACTTCCCACAAGATTCTGGGAGACAGACGGGTCAGCTGGGCAGACCAGGACTTGTCTTGAGATGATAAACTTGAAGCTTATGATGGCACCATGCGCAGGAGTTATCTTTCGGTCAACCCCTCTGTTGCAGAACTCTCAGTCTGTGACAATGATGCATTTCTAGAAGGAGAGAGAAGAGTGCCTCTCAATTTGCAGGACTGTGTGAAAATGAGCCATGCATTAAGGGGGAGAACAGAAGGGTTCATATTCACTTAGAACCTTTCTTCCTTCTTTTAAAAGGGGCAAAGAACACCTCTGGGGGCCACACTGAAAAGAGAGGGCTGGCAATGGCAGCAGAAAGTCTGGGTCAAGGAAGCTGTGTGCTCTGTACAGAGATAATTTCCTTGTTCGTTTCTCCTTTCTTATTTTTTTATGATCTTTTCCTTTAAAACAAGATTTTTTAATTAAAAAATTTCATACCCCACAAGGAAAGTTGAAAGCAACAGTATAAGAAATGACCAAATGTCATCATCTAACGTCAGCACTCACTATTATTTACTGAGCGAAGTGCACCTGTATTTCTCTCTCTAAACATGCACACACATGCACATACTGATGCACACAGACACACACACACACACACACTGACACACACATGTGCACACAATGTCATATACACACACACAAGCACACATACTCAGGGACACATACATACATACATTGACAGACAGACACACATCCACAAAGCATACCTCTAAGCAGTTTCCAGATGTTGCAATATATTCCTTTTTCTAGTTACATCCATTAGCGCATCACTCAGGGAAGAAGACAATCCTTCCTTGGTCAGCACACCATGAAACATCTCTGCAAGTCATTAATTCAATAACATCATCGAACAGTGTCCATCCTCAAATTTCAAAAAGACTAAAAGCAACAATGCTGTTTTGATTTCTTTCTTTTTTTTTTAAATCCAAGATTCATTCAGATCCATTATATTTCATAGGGCCTCCTGTTTTTGCTCCCTATGCAGACATTGACCTTGTGTTCCGGTCTCAGTCAGGTCACATCATTTGAAGAGTCTCAGCAGAGTCCCACAGAGCAAGACACATTCTGAGTTTCTCTGATTCACTTTCCACACTTACAGTAACAGTTTTTGCAAGAATGCGTATCCTTCTCATAGGATCACATAGACTTTTATTTTGGCCCATATTTGCATGTTGTTTTTGGCTTTATTATAATTTTTTTGTATCTCTTTATGCCCACCCTGCCTGTTCCACAACAGCAATGAGGACTCGGACACCCATAGCAAAGCACTCACTTCATACGTAAGAGAAGATGGCTCTTCATGCTCAACTTCTATAGAATTTCAACGCGCTTTGAACAGACTCCCATTAAAGCACCTCTAACTGGATTCTACTAGGATGTGCCTAGTACTAGGATCTAGCAGAAACTCAGGTCCATCAGGTCTGGTTTTCACATTATTAAGAGGGTAAAAGAGAATGGATTGAAGTACACATGACATCAAGGTATCCAACAAACGTCTACTAAATCTCAGAGATGGTGAGCAGCACTGCTACTTGACCAGTTTTGTACTCCAGGCTCCTCCTAAACTCTGGTCAACATTTTCTGGATATCTTGGGGTTTCCAAGATAGGGAGTACCCTACCAAGAGCTCTAGGGAAGTCTATTCATGACCTTCCGCTCCCCCTTCCCCTACTTCCCCCTCTCTTGGTCTCTTCTTTTCTCTATGTCTCTCTCCTCCTCTCTCTCCTCTCATCAAGCCTCAGCTCCCCTAAGCTCGTTTTCCTCAGTGCATTCGGTGTGGTTATGATGGAAAGAGATTGTGTTAGTGTCCTGCTGTCCTCTTCCACATTTTTCATCTTGTCACTGCATCAAACGGTGGATGCAGACTTTTCCTCGCCATTCCGGCTTGGGCTCTCTCTCTTCCCCAGCCCAGGCCTCCCACTGGCACCAATTCATACTCAAGGCTACTTGGAGAGTGGAGTCATACTCAGCCGAGACCCAGGTTTATTTCAGCCTAACACAAGCCAGCTAAGACCAGCACTGCTGATACGTCCTTCAGGAGAGTTCATTGCTCCAGGATTTATATCCCTTCTCACGCAGTTGCCGACAGGGACGTGAGTCAAATGAACACCTACGTGCTTTAGAACTTCACAGCCAAGCGTGTCTGGAGGTTGTCATGTCCTCACACGCAATGCGTGTTTTTGTCCTGGTGGCAGATGAGCCTTGTCATGTTCCCAGAAAGACTCATTGTCACAGTATCGGTCTAGACCTTGGAACAAGAACCCTTATTTCTTGGAGGGCTTTGTGGAACATCTGCCGCTATAAACACCTGCCTGGCAGCGTCATCTGCTTCAAGTGTTGTACGATTGGAAGATGCCAGTCCTGAGATCCCTGGATACAGGAGTGGCTGGCGATTTTCTGCCAGTTGGTTGTGAAGCTCAAAGACCAAACAACATGTGGTTAAATTACTTCTTATTTGGATATTACAAACAGTTTTGGGGCATGGTTGACTAATAGGTCTGTCCTACTTATGAGCCATTGAAGAGAAACTATTGGTAATTCTTAAATATGCTCTCATTTTGGAATCGCCTGCCCATCAAGAGTCTAGAGAGATCTCTACTGTTCCACTAAATATGAAGATGTCACTGTGAGGCGGGCTTCTTGACCGGCGAGGAAGAAACACCCACCACACACGAGGATTCTTCTCAGATCACGCTTTACTGGAGTGCATTTGGTTGAGGGAGAGCATAAAGCAAAGGGGGGCAGAAAACAAGAGAGCAAGAGAGAGACTAGAGGGACGAGAGGCGCTAGAGGGGGACACGAGAGAGACGCTAGAGGGGGGGCACAATGGCGGCTGCTTATATTGGGAATTGGCACATGGGTCGCCCTGTGATTGGCTGCCACCATCAGCTGACACCAGACTGCATCGAGATAGGCCCAGGGACCCATATTCACTGCGCATATGGGAAGCGGGGGACACGTAGCTCTCAAAGGCATAGCCAAATATGGGGTTGTTTATAACCAACAAGACAGGATGTGGGGCCATCTTGTAATGGCGATCCTGTCTGGCTCACTACATCACTGGATTCAACATGGCTTTATGAGCAGCATTTGGATGACAGTCACTAATTCAGATCTACTTGGTGTCCTAAAGGGACAAAAGTCTTGCTCTTTTCTTGTAATATTACCCTGGAAGTGTGAATAGAGACATAATTGTGAATTGCTGCTTGTACTCATCCTATTGGTCTGTAGTCTTTAAGCTTGTCCAAGTCCTTCTCCTCTAGAGTCTCTCTGAAAAGGTCTGGAAGGATTTTAGGAAGTAAAGGGCTACCCAAGTAGTGTGCAAAATGCCATCTCCGGGAAAACACGGAGACAGTGGCTGGTGTCAGTTGCACCCAGTCTAAACATTCCCTGCAGTCCTAATGAACCACATCTGCTTTGCCCTTCCTTCAGGCTGAGTCAGCCCAGCCATGACCAAAGCCACTTAGAGCTCTGTAGGATCACATGACATGTGACTGCATCTTGGCCTGTGATAAATAATCATGTTCTTTGACCTGTGAGACTCTGTAACTTATTTTATGGTATGGATTGAGTCATTACCACAGTATCAAATCAAAGTGGGTAAATATTATTAATATGTCACTTCTGCTGCTGCTGCTGCTGAGAGAGAGAGAGAGAGAGAGAGAGAGAGAGAGAGAGAGAAAGAAATAAAGGAAAGGAAGGAAGGAAGGAAGGGAGGGAAGAAAAGCTGTGGAGAAAAGGAAGAAAGGAAGGGGAGAAGATGGATATTCATGTGGTCCATATCATTGTCCCTGCGCCCCACAGGCAGGACGGGCAGATTTCAGCTTTCATGATACTCTAGACCTCTGCGAGGTCATCCAGTTGGGTCAGTGACCGTCACAACAGGAACACTCATGGGGCCAGTGGTTTGAACTCTTGTCGAGACCTACTCCCCAACACCATCTATTGATGGTCCCTGGAAGAAGGGCCTTTGGACCATGATTGACAGTAGATAAGATCTTGAAGGTGAGGCCTCATGTTAGCATTGATGTGTCTAAGAAGAGAGAGACCCAAGCTGGCTAACTTGAGTCTGTCTCTTCGTGTGATACTCTCTGACATGTTCTGGTCCTGCATGGAGCCCTCATAAGATCACGGCATCATATTGTTAAATGTTCAGAATGACAAGTTATTAAAATCTCTTTTCTTTTAAGGTTATCTAGGGTTTAGCACCTAGTTAGAGAAATAGAAAACATGCCAAGGCACAAAGAATTCAGTCAGATTCTGTGAGCCCGGGATGCTACTTAAGCTCATGAGGTCCTTTGCTATGGCCTTGCAGCTCACTGGCCCAGCCATAATCATCCACACAAAGCATCTTGCTCAGTCCTTTTTCCCTAGTTTCCTCTCTATTGCCGCCGTAAAACACCACTAACCCAAAGCAAGTTGAAAAGGAAAGAGTTTCTTTCATCTTACTGTTGGAGCCCATCGTGAATGAGAGAGCAGGAACTCCAGGTGGAAACTGAAGCAGAGACCACAGAGAAACTGCTTACTGGCTTGCTCCTCTTGTTTTTGTCAGCCTTCTGCCTTATATATCTCAGGACCACCTGCCAAGAGACGGCACCCACAGTGGACCAGGCCTTCTGGCATTCATCGTTAATCAAGAATGGCCCGCAGGTCAAATTTGATGGGGGAACTTTCTCAATTTTCATGAACCATCACACCTTTCCACAATTTTAAGGACAGGGACTTCCCAAAGCCCATTTTGTCTCCAAGACTAAGTGCTTGTCTTGGGTTGATCTGCGAGTCTTCTGAGGTAAAATAACACCATCAGTGTAAGGCCTTCGGCTCAGGGCTTGGACCACGGCAAGCAGCAGGAAATTTTAATTTAGTCTGTTTTAAGAAGAGGCGCCATTCTAAACATGATAGACCTACTAACTTATTCATCTCCATGAGGGAAATACAGATTCAGTCTCCTGCAATAGATGTGAAAGTGGGGTGCAGAGAAGCCTATGAATTTACCCCCATCACAGAGCTGTTTAGATCTGTGTAGAGCTAGGCTATGAGTCCAGGCAGTCTGGCTCAGAGACTACATACTCTTAGCCCCGGACCAAACTGTCTCTTGTTAACAGACCCGCTGTCACCCTTTTTGCTCATGACGTTCTTGAGCAGAGAAATGATCTGTTTTATTTCTCTCTGCAAGCTTGTGGCCTCCCCCAGCCACCGCTTCCTGCTACCACTGCCAGAACAGGGTTGGAGGGAAATGGAGGAAGGGGGTGGTGGGGAGAAGGGGGAGGGGCAAGTTTGTTGTTGAATAAGCAAATAATCTTAAGAGGTGACATATGGTTTCGTGGAGAAATGACCAGAAAGCTGTAGGAGGGGCAAATGGGAAGCTCATTTGCACTTGAAATGTTGACACTAGTCAAAGAAAGTACCTCAGCCACTTCAGTGGATGCAAAGGCTTCCAGGCCTAGTGAAGAGCTCCCAGAGCAAAGCTACACTTCTTCACGAAGTCTGAAGACACTGCTTTCATCTACAGTAAATAGGAGTCAGTGTGTGGGTTGGCCTAAGCATCAAGAACAGGCTCGCATCACTCATTCCCTACCCATGGCTGCGCTAAGCCATCCTCAGCTTCCTGGGTTCTGACAGAGTCCCCATTTCCCCCTCTCCGTAGCCATTCATGTTTTAGCTGTATCCCCATTTGATGCCCAGGCAAACTGAGACCTGGGAGTCATAGCCACATGGTCACAAGCTAGTTAAGACTTGCGTCCACAGTGTTAGATGCAGAGTTCCTCTGTGGCTCTCAGTTGGGTGAGGGTTTCATTTGGGATGGCTTAGGAAGCTCAGACTCTTACCGAGCGCCTTTCTTTGGGATTTCTTCTCATGGATAATATTCAGGCCTCCTAGCAGCATGCAGCCAAGGGAAGAGTCAGCCCAAAGGAAAGAGGCTGTTTGTCTCTTGACACAGTTCTTAATATGTTGTTTGTTGAGTGCTTCGAGAACCATCAGTTAAGCACCGACATGGAGGAGAAAGCGACCCGTGCTTATACTCTCTAAACCCACTTCTAGAGTTCTGCATACTCTAGTTTCTCCCTCCCTATACCTCCCAACGGCTTTTAATTGTTCGCTTGATTTTGACACAAGGTCTCAGTGTATTGCCCAGGTTGGCCAATAACTCTTGGACTTCTTGCCTCTCTCTCCCAAGGACTTCAATCACAGGCAGGCACCACTCCAGGCTCTCTCTTGTTCTCCCCCTCATAACACTCAAAAACCTGCCCCTTTGCTGAGGTAGTCTTGCGGACCATGTCATAAAAGTTGCCTTTGATGTCAACGGGAGGCAAATGTTGCTGGGGTTATTTGTGTGTGTGTGTGTTTTTGTTGTTGATGATGATGATGTTGTTTTCTTATGTTGAAAGGGAAAGGGAAATTGTCATGGGTTGGAAGTCACTCTGTGTTCAGTCTCAGATTCCCTCTGGTTGGTTACTTCCCAAATCCCCAAGTTCCATGAAATAGCTCCAGAGACCAGAAATGGGAAAGCAGAGAGCTCAGGATGAGAAAGAGGAATCCAGAAAGATTTTCATAAAAGCAACTGTGTTTAAAAAAAATCATATGAACAAGTTCGAAGCCACATTCATGAGGCTTTCATCAATCTTTTTTAAAGTTATTGGTAAAAAAGGAGGACGGGAGGAAAGGGGGAAGAAAAATTCGGGCTGGTAGAACTGGGAAGTTTCTCCCTCTGTAGACATATCGCCAGCCTTGATGCTCCCAGTGTTCCTTGAGTTCCGATGGAAGTTCGTCTTGTCAAGGGCTCATTAATATTCATCATTAATTCATATTTTCAAAGCAACAAAGGAGCAAACAGTAGCAGGAAGAATAAAGAGATGTCAAATCCGGGGAGTGACATTTCAGCACAGTGTTCCCACTGAGGTTGGTGAGTGCCGTGCTGTTTCCAATGGCAATCCAAACAGAAGGAAGAGAGAGCAGGCTCTCCCAGCTCAGCAGCACCTTCCCTCATAACCCACCCCCTCTCGTGCCTGCCCTTTCCCTTCGGCTGCACCAACCAAGAGGCCTCATGTGACAGAAATGGCATTAGAAAGTGCCTGCCTTGTGCCAGGAACACATCAACCCCGTGAGACCGTGGCTGCATTGTTCACCTTGTAAAGGCGAGGTGACCCAATACAGAAGGGTCACCCAGAGGCTGGGTGCTGGGGCAGGGACTCCAACCTAGGCAGTCTGGTTTTAAAACCTGTTTTCATGGGCACACTCCCAGGAAAGGACATCTGCCATTTGCTGGCCTATGACACCCCAGCCCTGCTCCTACCAGACATGAGGACATGTGGATTCTTCACGGACAAAGTATAGACAGAGGCCAGACCTTCCTTGAGTTTCATGGTTTTGAGAGCCTCATGTACTGACCAGGAGGTGGCAAGCAAGACTGGTGTGGTCTCCTACCCAGGGTTCTGAACTTTCTTTGAATGCGTGGCTGTGTGCAGAGGCCATGTGAAAGAAATAGCATTTCTGATTTTAGATAACATGTATGTTTGCTTTATCAAGCTTCGGGGTAGGAGAGAATGCAAGGTCGAATACATGAAGGCCCTTGTCTGGGGTTTTGTGGGCAGTGAAGTGGGCTGTAGCGCTTCCAGACACAAAAATGGAAGTCACTAGGGAACACATGAGCTGGCATTTACCCGTGCTTGTGGGCATTTCAAGCATATCAGTTGTATTTCTTTAACCCTTTGTTAGTTACTGGCACTTACCTTTTGTTTTTTGTGAGGAAGGGTCTGACTATGTAGCCCAGGCTAGCCTTCACCTACTTCACCCTCTACCTCTGTCTGAGATTAGGAGATTATGCAGACACCCTACCGCATTCAGCTGGTCCTAGCCTCATCTTGTACCTAGTAGACCCAAGGAAAAGGAAGTTAGGTGAGATGCCTCCAGATTCCCAGCTAGGGTTACAAGGTCAGAAATCTGGCTCCAGGCTCTTTCTGCCTTACAAGTAAATTATCAGAAGGGAAGGGAACAATGGATGTCTGAATTAACCACACGGGAGGTTGACATATGACCTAGATCTTGAAGGAGAAGCAGAAGCTAACCAGGCAGGGGAAACATAGCCATGCAAGGAAGATAGTCCTCTGCAAAGGCCCAGAGGTGTGAAAGTCACATGGGCTTCCACACAGAGGGTGGCTAACAGAGGGGGAAGGCATAGTACCAGGAGGTTACATATGGGGTGGAGGACCAAATGGAACTGTTTTAAACAGAAAAGCAGCTGGTCTATTTTGTGGACAGCAGGTCACCATTGAAGGTTCTGTGCACAGTGTATACTCCATGAACTCCGATGAGAGCATTCTCTCAATGAGAAAAAAAAAAAAAGGAAAGAAAAGAAAAAGAAGTCTGTCTCCTTCCATAAAATTCTTTTGGTATTAGTTTTAATTCTTTGAGGATGGGTTTTCTTCAGTTTCCCAGAAACGTCTGAGTCTACTAAAAGTGGCATAAAGTTGAGAAAAGAAAATGTTTTTCAGTCCGTCACTCGAACCCTGGACCATACAGACCTGTGGGCCGAGTGTGGAGGTGGCAGATGAAGACGGGGTTGGAGATGGGCTTCACGCTTGTTTGGACACACAGAGAAACCTGCGGGTTTACAGTCCCCACACTTTCGTGTATTTGTTAGTTTCATCTAAGAGTTTCCTCTGCTAAGCTCATTCTGACTGATTTGAGGAAGACGGTCACAATCCATAGTGTCATCTGCTGTGATTATAGGTTATAGGACGGCGTAAGGCAATACTTTGCCAAGTAACCCTTGTCACTGGTCAAGAACTCTGATGTAAATGGACACATATTGGCCTCCATTTTTAAGCTGTATACCTCATACATGATGCTCTGTGTGTGTGTGTGTGTGTGTGTGTGTGTGTGTGTGTGTGTGTGTGTGTGTGTGTGTGTGTGTGTGTGTGTGTGTGTGTGTGTGTGTGGGGGGTGTGGGTGGGGGGCTAATTGAAGACTTCTGGATGGTTCCCTGATCTGATCCCAGACAGAGAAGCAAGCCACTCCATGCTCAACACACAGTAACACAGAATGATCACACTCATATGGTTCCATAGCACATGTTACAGGTGGGAGTGACTAGATCCTGACACACAACTCTTGATGTGTGACCTTACCAGGACATGGTTAAAACTCTCCTGACCAATGAGTACAATTTGCTGACTTGGTCTTTTGTTCTGAAGCTTAATCTTAATCAGACCTTTAGTTATAACCGTCTCAGCTGTTCTGGGTAGAAGACTTTGTGTGTGCACTGTGCAGTCAAAACTCACAAGGCCTCTGTAAAGATCACCATCCAGGGTTCTGCTGTGAGCAGCATGCCTGAGTTCAGTCAGGACTTTTTTAATCCAGCTATACCGCCATGACAGGGTCAGACACTCAGTTGGCCCTGGTGTTCAAAGGAAAACTGACTTTTTACTGAATTTGGAACAGTTTTAAATAAAAATGAATCAAAGCCAAATTCTCCAAGGGTCACACTGGCAGGTGTCATTGCTGTGAGGGTTTGTTAGGCCATCCCATAACATCACGGAAGCGGCAAGAAGGCAAACAAACCCACAGATGGACAGAGAGGGCAGAAAACTCTTGACTCTTGGAGAAGATTGACGCACAAGCTGAGGGAAGATTTGAGAGCGGGTAAGGGCGTGAGAGTGGCGCTATGTTTTCCCAGAGAGTGACCGGCAGGCAAGTGTAAGAAACTATTCTTATTTGAGGCCTAATTATTTTTGCTTGGGAAAAAAAAAAAAGAATCCTGACCACAGCAAAATAAGAGTGAGAGAAAGAGACACATGCTGACAGAAAACCGGATATAGAGACGGGATAGGAGAAGAAAGAAGGGCGGGAGAAACTGGGGAAAGGAGGGAGGCAGGAAATGCAAATGGGAAGTTTTAGGCTGAATCTAAAGGCTGTTAACATTCAACTGACAAACCTGCACAAAGATGACTTCATGCAGCTTAACCCTGCCAGCTCCCCGGGGCTTCCACTCGGCCCCGTCAGGCCCATGTGTGTGCACTGGCGGCACTGGCCCTCCATCACCCCTGGAGGGTGTTTGGACCGAGAGCCTCTGCTGCGCCTGGGGCTCCCCAAGGGGCATATTTCCTCGGTGCCTCTGACCTCCGCAGAGAAACACAGATCGCAGGCAGAGAGGTAGCTGTTTAAGCATCCTTTGATTCCCCCTCGTCATTTAGCAAACGCATTAAATGAAGCTGCAGATGTTTCTCTGTCAACACAGCGCCGGGTTATGGTGTGTTATTTGCCTGATAGAAACATTTTATATACTGTAAATAAACACAGTTCTCTTAATTAGTTAATGAATTATTTTTTAATGCTCCATTAGGCTTTAGGGAAAAAAAAAGAAGCGCAAGCGATTGAAAGTTCTCATTTTTAATAAACAGGCCTTATAGTAAATACAGAATATCTAATATTGACTGAGATGGAGTTCCTGGACTGGAATAATTACATCCCTAGCTCTCTGTTTAAAGGTGTTTTGTGCTCCAGGGAGTATTTTAGGTGTGCGATTAAAGTTCATCAGTAAGGTCCAGGCCCAAGAATGGAGTATCAGAGACAGGTGAAATCTTGAAGTCTGCCTACCCACTTCTAGATTTTAATTTTCCTAAAACAGAGAGGTGCTTTAAGCACGTAGCAGGGCAATAGAGAATTCTACACTCAAAGAGCCAAGTCAGCCCTGAGAAATGACAAAATCTGAGTGACGAAACAAACCAGCAAGCCTTCTTCGTTCTTGAGAGTCCGGCTGCTCTCCTCCCAACAGGGTCTTCACTGGAGTGTCTCGGTCCAGCAGTAGATTGGAAAAATGTCCAAGCAGGGGACGAGAGTTCTCTCCCGGATGAGTTCATCTCAATAGTCACTGTGTTTCATCCGATGCAGCTGGTTACATTTTTAATAGGCAGATGGCTAATTTTACAGTTCCAAGCCAATCTCTCATTGGATAGCATCCAGAAAGCCCGTGGTAGGGTAATGCCCAGCAAAAAGTTCAACAGGACACTTGGGGGGAACATATGCTAATGTCAGCCCTTTTACTTAACTGTCTTTAGAAAGAATATTCAGGGCTAAGCTGGGGGATTTTCATGGACGGGAGCCTAGCACCAGATGGGTGGCCAGCCAGGACATCCTTAGGGCCTAAGCGAATGCTCTTAATCGGTTTGGATGGTCAGAGAATCAAACCAGTCACCATTGAGTCATTAAAAAACAAAACAAATTTAAAAAAAAAACCCTAAACGGAAAACAAACAAACAAACAAATCAAAGGTATGCTTGTTTGTACACACGACCAGCTAACTGGAGAAGCATTTTCTCCTGCCAGCAGTCCATGGTGTCTTGAAGGTTTTGTGTCCCAGGGCCACCTCTGCATCGCAGCTGCTCTTTTCTGTTCCTTCACACCTGAGGTCGTGAATGCTACCCAGAAGCCCCACAGGTGACAGTCCCCTTCCTCAATGGCCAAAGAGAAAGAATGTCCATTGCAATTCAGCCTGTTTCTTTTTAAACTGTTTGGAAATTGCGGTCTCCAAAGCAATGGCTATTTAGACGTCTTAATTAAAAGGGAATTGGAACTATCTCCCGTTTTGCAGGGCATGTAATCAAGCATTTCTTATTCTCTGCAGAAGGACTTTGGTTCCCTTGTCACAAGAGGCTTTAAAATGTCCTAAAACAATCTCCCCCGCAGCTCAGAGTTGGGAGTAAGGGTGGGAGGGAGTTTTTAAAAAAAAGAAGAAGAATCAAAGCAAAAAACAACAAACATTTTCTGGGGGGTGATAAAAGTCTTGGATGCAAAGTCTCCTTATCCCCCCGTCCCGTGATGAATCGCCATAGGGTGACTGGAGAAGGATTTAAGACCCACAATGGCAAACGCTGTTGTTTAAATGAAGCAAATGTTGTTTACCTCTAAGCAAAATAAAAGATGAGGATCAGAAGGAAGAGGGGATCAAAAGAGCTTTCTCCAAACAGATTTACAAAAGAGAGGGATTTTTAAATGATTCCAACTCCTACTTTATAAAAATATTTTATGAGCCACTTTTCGGAGAATAGCATGCTTCATGCCTCTGAAGGGCTTTCCTCCTCAGATGGCTTCCTGGAATTGGTGATGTGACTTCTATCCCCTGAGTTGCCTAGGAAGGACCCTATTTAAAACAATGCAACACAATTCTAACAAAGCCCAAAGCTGGTTCGGGCACAAGGAAACCCGGCCTGCCCCCGCCGCCCCCCCCCCCCCAGAAAATACCCTGCAAACCTCACACGAACCCATCAGCGTTTCTCTCCGGCGCTGGAAAGCGGCTCATTTTCTTTTACCGAACAGGTTGTGAAAAGAGTTTTCTTGCCGAGTTTTTGTTTTATAATCAAAATAATTCAAGGGAAGTGAAATGACTTTTTCTTTTGAGCTTTTTTTCCCCCCTCTCTTTCTCCTGGTCAAAGTAGAAGGAGAAAGAGAGGAAGAAAAAAAAAAAAGTCTAACCAAATGTAAGACTTGCAGACAAAAGTTATAAACAATAGGGAAAACCTCAAAGATAGTTATAAATTATTCTGTCACTAAACTAAAGTATTGAGAGAAGAGATGTCTAAAAAATGGAAAATGAGGACTGGCTGAAATCAGCATGCCAGAGAAGCTCCTCTCTGGTGTAAATATCCACAATTTCACTGTAACCTTCTATTTTTAAAATGTATTTTCAAGAAACTTTATATTAACAGAGGAAAAAAAAACTTTGAAAGGGGGAAAAAATCCAAAAGACAGCCAGAAATCAGGGCAGTTTTTAAAGTGCAAGCCAACTGTTTGCCCCACTTTGCTTCCTCTTTGCAGTTCTCAAGGTATTTAAAACCTGAACATTAAAACTGCAGGATGATTTGCAAGTGAATGCCGTTGCAGTGTGAAAATATAACTCACAGCTGAATGTGGGTTATTCAGACAAATGGCTGCTTTGTTCGAGGAGGGGAAGTAAAGTTCTCTGTTAATTTATTACAAACTGCAGCATTTCATCCCTGATGTCCAGGCAACAATGTTTTTTATTTCGAGTAATTTATAAGCACTTCCCAGAGCACTTAGCAGCGCTGTCCTTGGCTGTTTGGCTCCCAGAGCCCGAGTGTATATGTATTTACTGTGGGAATTTGTTTTTAATAAAACTGTTGTAAGGCATTTTTATTCCTTTGCTTTGTTACATTAAAACATTCTCTGCATAAGTAATGTATTTTATTCCATGCTGAAAGGCGGCCGACCACAGCCGGCAACTGTATGGGGGGGGGGGGATAAGGATGGGAGAGGTGATGTTTAAAGGGAACCAGACCGTTTTCTGCTGTTAGGTGTGGACTCCCCTGAGCTCGTAGGGAAGCAGCAATTAGATGACCATCAGCTCCTTGGAAGTTTCCAGAAGTCCCACAATGCTAACACTCCAAATTAAAATCCACTCAAAAAATTGATCTCCACTTCAATTTTTCGAGTGAAACCTACTGATACCCAGGCGTCTTGGGGGCAGATAGATATTTATAACTCTATTTTATATTTGATTTTGGAGATTAGGCTTTGTTTTGTTTCATAGGATGACATGGATTTGTGATCCTCCTGTCTCAGCCTCCTTCGTACTGCCTAGGACCACAGTTGTGCACTATCAGATCGCACATAGCTGCCATGAAACAGGATGAAACAGAAAGACTTGTGGAATCATCTAGAATGGTCTGACCCCAAAGGTCAAGAATCTTTCTAGAGAGTTTAGCTCTTTGGTGGCTTTTTCCCCCCAAGACAGGGTTTCTCTGTAATTTTGGAGCCTGTTCTGGAACTTACTTTGTAGACCAGGGTGGTCTCGAACTCACGAAGATCAGCTTGTCTCTGCCTCCCGAGCGCCGGGATTAAAGGTGTGTGCCACCACCGCCTGATTTGATGGCTTTTAATCATTCCATTTTCTCAAGAAAGGATGAGCAGGTAAATGCAGGCCTTGTCTGCCCCTAAGTGTAGCCAATCACCTTTTATGTAGTTTCAGCAGACCTCAACAGAGAAAAAATCGTGAGCTGTGTCCTCAGAGCCGGTGCTGGAGGAATCTGATAGGTCATTTCGCCAGGCTTGTGTGAGCAGCCACGGGAACACTCTCATTACAAAATGAGTCCCACGGTAGTTTGTGTGCACAGTCAGTGGAGTCTTGGGCTACAACAGAACACATGTAACATGTCTTGTGGCCTCCTGATTGTACAGATTTCATAAGTTGGTAGATAATTTCCACATGTATGTGTGTGCAACGGCAGCCATGCGCTATGATGTAGTCTCATCGCATAATGTTTGCTAATGCACAGAACTGATGTAACCTTTGCCTCGGGAGCAAAGACTCTAACAGACCTTGCAGCCTGCTGAGGTCTAAGGGTGATGTAAAATACAGCCTCATAATTATCTAGACACATCTGAGAAGTTCTTTATAATTTTAAAATTGCTTTGACTTTTAAAAAGAAATTTGATGAGCAAATACTCTGTAACAATAGATTTTAAAAACTTATTATTAAAAAAAAAAAACAACAAGAGAACTGTTGGAACAAATTAGCTTTAGGAGAACCCAGCTTCCTGTACCCAGTTCGCTCTGACCACTGACTGTCCTAGGAGTGAGGAGCAAAATGAGACAGAGATCACTGTGTTAATCGGCCATAAGATGATATTTATTATCTATAAAGGAGTCTTTGGGCCAAAGAACTGGAAGAAACCAAGAAGCAGATTCCTGTGCTTGCTATTCTCTTTCCATACGGGTCACTCATGGAGCAACACTGACCAGTATGTTGTCCTATGTGTCCTGTTCTCTTACTAAAAGTCAACTTAACTTTTAAAAACATTTGCTTTCCAGCCCTGGTCTCTTTGGCCTTTTGTACTGGTGACCATGTGTATGTATGTATGTATGTATGTATGTATGTATGTATGTGTATATATATATATATATATATATATAGGCGTTTCTCATGATTGCAAAGACCCATGGGCAACTCCCGTTCTGATGACGTCACTTGAGAAGCAAACAGGTTGGTGGGAAAGAGAAAGCACTGGGGCTGGAAATGAAAGGATGGTTGTGGCTGCAGAATGGCTGGGCTCAGCGGGGGAGAGGAGGTGCTGAGGGCCCTCAGGAGCCTCCAATTCTTATGGGGTTCTGATGAGATCCAATCCGCAATCCTCCCCAGGGGCTTCCAACAGCCTTGGTGTCTTGAATAAAGAAAAGTGTCAAGTATTTTTTTTCCTTAGTAAATAAATTAGCTTAAGAACAGATAGAAAAAAAATAGTCTTCACTTTTTTTTTCTTTTTTCTTCTTTTGGGAGAGAAAGAAAGAAAACATTAAAAGATAACACATCAATTCATGACTTGGCAGTGACAGCTGAGCGTATTCAGCTGACATTGAAAACAATTATCTATCAATCAAACCATCTTCGATTGAAAATTTGCCTAAACAAATATTTACCATGTATAATGAATCACAGCGCTTCTGGAGGGTCTGCTTGCTAGTCTTCTAAATGAACAGATCAACGTTATTGTTTGTTTCTGCCAAGCTGATTTTTAAATTCATTTTAAACCTGTTCCTGACATAAGCCGTGGTGATTAACCCATGTGTCACAAAATCCTTGGGAAGGAAACATACTTAGTCCCCTGAAGGGAAGGACAAGATGGCCAAGAGACCAAAATTCTGTTTCCCAAACAACACGAAATCCAAGGCAACAGAAGACAGTGGGTGCTAATGTTAAGGGTACTTTCCATCTGACTGGTCAGCCCTGTCCCTTCTCTTTCTGGTATTTTGTTATGGGTCCCCCACAGAAGGTACACAGTGCCCTTGTGAGCAGGTGGCATGCTCCGAAAGCATACCCACCCCAGTCCTGGCCCCAGATCTGCCTCCTACCATCTGTGACAATGGGCAGTGGCTTTCCCACACTCATGATTGTGTTTGGAATAATCTTGACAGTACCCACCTCATAGATGTTTTCACCGTATTTTCTATGCACCATCAAGGTTTTCCATAGAGCAAATGCCTTCTTGCTAATGTCAAGACTGAGTCTGGGTTAATGAGCTTGTTGAATCCAGTAATACCCATATTGAACCTAGCTTAGTTCTGATCAATAGTGGCATGCTTTCTGCCAACTCTTCTCTTGTCCAAAGTGTCCCTTCACCAACCACACTGGGCAAGTTACTTGTGGGACTTGTGTCCCTGGGTCGGGTCTCCAGTTTTTTCTCCTTTTTTTTGTCTTTCCTTCTTGTCTCTGTTTCCTTATCTCCCTACATCCTCATTGCTACACCACGAGACTCATTTTGATCTGTCTATTAGCATGTATTTATGTGTCCCTCCCTTAGTAGGGCCAGTCTCAGGGTTTTGCTCTTTTGTAGTTCCTTCGTGTCTTTTGATCTCACTGCAGCTTTCTCTGCTCTCTGCCATCATCTACACCTGACAGATTTATACTCTGTTGAAAAGAGCTGATCTGGTTTAATGCGGTATTTTTCTGGGGGATTTGGATTTTGATAAGGTTTCAAAGAGTTCCTCTAGGTTTTAGAAAAAAAAAAAACCTGGCAGAATATGGGTATTATAATTATCACAACTGGTATTAGCCACTAGGAGGGTTCCTAGACATGGCTGGACTTCCTCAAAGGGTGGAGGTCTTCCTTCCATCTTTCTCTCACTGCTTTTCCCTAAGTGCTTGATTTACAAACCCTTCTGTTTAATAAATTCTCATCCTGAAATGCCTGGTATAAAACCCTATAAACAGAGACTGCTCATTTGTTTCCTGACTGCTCAGACCCAAATAATCACACAAAAACATATTAATTACAACACTATTTGACCAATGGCTTAGGTGTATTCCTAGCTAGCTCTTATATCTTAAATTAACCCATTTCTATTAATCTATGTAACACCATGAGGTTGTGGTCTACTGGTAAATTTCCAGTGTCTTTCCCATCCAGTCATTACGTGGCATCTCCTGAGTCTGTCTTATCTATCTCTATCTATCTATCTATCATCTATCTATCTATCTATCTATCTATCTATCTATCTATCTATCTACCTGTTCAGATTTCCTGCCTGGTTTTAAGCTGATAAGTCATTGGTCAGAACACTTTTATTCATCAACCAATATATACAACACATATACAGAAGAACATCCCACATCATAATCCAAAGTAACCAAGGCCACCACTACCTAGATGCTATGGTCCTCCCAGAAGAGGCAGGTTGGATTCCTATGACTCACTAAGATAGAAGAGCACTTTTGGGCTTTCTAACTTCTAGTTTTATATTTGTGTACTTTGCTTAATGAACATAAAAGTGAAATAAATGAGTCTCTATTGAGATGCAGGCCCAATACTTTAGGTTGTGCATGGTCAAGCACTGGTTGCTACAGTGCGTTATACTGTGGAATGGCTGTTAAACTGCAAGACACATCAACTCACGAATAACTGATTGTAGTGGAATTTCATTTTAATTTTAATAAATAAAACTTGCCTAAACTTTAGAAAGTAAAATAGCCACACTGGTCAGCCTTACAGACCAGGCCGCAATAACACACACCTTTAATCCCAGTAGCCATACTAGTTTGCCATAGAAACTGAGTGGTACATACCTCTAGTCCCAGTGGTGCACGCCCTGAATCCCAGAACTAGAAAGAATTATAAAACAGGAGGAGACAGCTCTCAGGTTCGCTCTCATTCTGAGATTCTTGGAGGCAGGATTGCCATTTCAGACTGAGGTAGAGGTAAAAGCCAATATTTTGTGGTTTTGCTGGCTGTTTTGCTTTTCTGATCTTCAGGTTGAACTCCAATTTCTCTCTCTGAGTTTTTATTAATCATGCTTAAATAGATAATCCAGATGGAGTTTTCCCAAGGATGCCAGGAGAGATAGTCCAAGGAGACAGAGACAAGTACACATGGAGAGTGACAGAGGCAGGGTATAGTTCACTGTAGGTGGCTTCTTTGCATGAAAGCCACTCTCCTCTGCCATTAGGAGGGGTTTCCTCAAGGCCCTTCTCATGCATGAGTGGAACCGTAGTTTAGCAAGATTAGGAGCCGAGGTCCTGGAAGAGCAATACCCTCTAGATGGAAGGCAGTGGTCAGGGCTCTCTAAGCAGAGTCTCTGCTCATGGGCACACCTCAGTAGATAACAGAGTCCATAGGTATTGAACCATGAAGACAATCAGAAAGATATTTGTTTCATCCTTTCTCAGAAAGAGAACTTGTATGTTCATTAGAACACAATGCATGCTGGCCAAAGAGATGAGTGTTCACCTTATAAGATTTATTTTTTGGTAGGGGAGAGGGATAAGGAATTTACTTGAGGTTTGGTTGAAGAAAGTCTCCTGACTTAATTCTGTTCTATTGTATCCCTTTCTCAAATTGTCTTCCTTTAGTCATTCAAGGAACAAGCCAACAACTTTCACTGTGACCCTGACTCTGAAATTTTTTTGGCTAGAGTACCCTTACTAAAACATCAGCGGTCTTCTGCTGGTCCTCAATGGCTCCATTATAGTTACTGCTATCCTCTTGCACAAGGACAGATTAGAAGCATCCTTTCTCTCGTCTCTGTATGTACATTGAGAAAGGGTCACATTCTGTTTTCAAATCAAGTCCAGAGATGTTAGATCATCCCTTTCTGTCCTCCGTGAAGACTTCTGCATGTCATTTCACCCAAATGCTGGTAGCAAGGTCTGGAGAGGGGAGGCTTCATCTCCCGGGCCGAGCACTCTAGCAGGAAAGGGTTGGTCAGTTCTGGGCTGCTAATAGGGGAGGGATCCAGTTCAAAATGTCAGTGCCAGTCATGGTGAATGGTGCCACTGTATGCGGTGCCACACCAGGCTGGGCATCAGGCTCTGCTTCTTTTTAGTGTAACTCTATCAGTCTGCCCTAGGAACTTCTAAAACTTCATTAACTAGTAATCCTTTGGGGCCAGCAAGGGCACCTCCACCACCCCAGGAACATCCAATTAGCAAATCATGATCCAGTCTTCCTGTAAAAGAGATCAGGTGCGTTATCCATGGTGTCCCCAGTTAGAGAGTTAATTCATGAAAGCTTGGGCTAAACAGGCCTTTGCAATGCCTTCTTCCCAGAACCCTGGCCAGATTAAGCCCTGGTTCCATTCCCTTCCCAGCCCCCCCACCCTCAGGCTTCCCCCACAGGCTGCCTAAATCACGAGGAATTCAACTACCACCAGGATGGAAGAGCAAAATTCTTCAGGTTTGACCATGCCTGACTTGAGTTCCATGTTTTGTGTTCCTTTTGGGGGGTGGAAAAATAAACGAGTTGCCTCCAAGCATGGCTGTGATTTAGTTAGTATTTATCAATCTCACTTTGGCATTTATCAGACGCTGAGAACGCCCCAGGTGCTGGGATCTCACTCCTCCCCTTCCTGCCTTCTCTCCTCACTTGCAATCGGTTATATTTTAACTGCATAAAAATTCGCCACAAAAAAAAAATTTTATCTACTTTTGCAGTTAAATGGATCCTTCGCCACAGGAGGCTCAGCATCCTCTTCTATTCTATTTTGCAAACAAAGGACGGTGACGATATTAGAGTTGGTCGCTTTTTATAAACATCCTCATTTTTGTATGACCAAGCCTCTAACTCTGCTTTTTAGATATGCTCACATACATGCAGCAAGCATGGAACAGAGAAACCAAGGGACCTGAGAAAGATAGTGTCATTACTACGAAAAAGCAAGAAAGGAAATAATATTCGAATGCATTCAAAGGAACAGTAAATGCCCTCTGTTTACTCAGTAGAGAATAACCCGACTTCAGGCGCATGTTGGGACAGGGCATTTTAGGTCTGCCATTGTTTGTATTTCCACCCAATACAAGCTTCAGAAGTGCAGTCCCTCTCTGGCTGGCAGGGAGGCGATGCCCCTCCTCCTTTCTACTTACACACATGGCATCCGGGAATTAGGAAGCAACTCGCCCCACCAAAACTTGTGTAAGGCTGCAGCAAAAACACAGTCTGTCTGTTTATATTTCTGGAGCCAAACACGGTGTTATCTCTAATTCTGACTAGCATCTACTTGGCCTCTTTCTTGAAGTATGCTCCCTGGAAATGCTTCAGAAAGACGTCTCTGAGCTCTTCAGGCAGTGTGTGCCCAAGCTCCAGGGAGCTGATGGTCAGAAGGGGGCTTTAAAAGGCAACTCTTACTAAAATTCATGTGGCACAATTGATCAGATTCCACAGAAAGCAAAGATAACCATACATAATCACTTCCTAGGGCTCTGCCTTGCTTGTTCTTGCTTATGTACACCTTCACTGACTCCATGGAGGGAACAGGACAGGGTGGCCGCTGGATCCAATAATCTGTTCTCAACTCCACATCACAGTGGCCTCTTAGCAGTCTCAAAGTGAGTATTTGTGTCATGGGAATCAGATGGCTACAAGCTGGCCTCCTCTTTCTCCCCCAGGGTAGCTAAGCATTAACCAACAGTTGAATCTGCAGCCTTAGGTCACTCTCTAACCCTTCCTGGCCTGGCTTTACCTGGCCTGGCTGGTCAATGCCTGGTTGGTACAATTGACCTCACAGACACCCGACCCATAGTCCACTCTGTATCAAGTCCTTTGTGGTTGCGTAATACTTTTGGTGTGGTCATTTTTTTTTTCCTAAACCACATATAATGCTTTGTCTTTCAGACAGGCATTTTGAGGTTCTTTCAGTATTTCCCGACATCAACACTCCTGGGCAAGCTAATGACGTCCCTAGGAGATGAGAAGCTCTGTTCGTTTCCCACAGAGCAGCAGCACAGAGAGCTATGACATCCCAGGTCCTTCAGCTTTGTTTGCTTCCTTAAAACGTCTTTCTTGATTAGTGAAAAGATGTCAGCTGTTATTTATGCTTTAAATTATACGCATAATCTCAGACTCCCATGTTCGCAGTGAATAATTTAAACAACACATTGGTTTATAAAGGGGTTGTCTTCCTCTGTTTTCTAGTCCCTGCTGATAAAATAGCCTTTAGTACAGTCTTCTGTACGCCTGCATGACATTTGGTGTACATTTTAAACTGCTGTTATTTATAATAGTGCGCTTTTTATGCGACATATACTCAGATTTTGTGTAAATGAGAATCGCACTATGGCAAGGCTCTTCCGAGTCTTTCTAACATATGATTCTTTACAATAACTGAAACAGAATTCCCAAGCCTTAGTTTAACCATTCCCCCACTGATAGGCATTTTGGTTGTTTCCTACTTTAAAAAGATTTAAAATATTTTCTGTAAAATGAGCCACTTAATATTTCTCTTCACATCCTCCTGTGTACATGCATTTGCACATATGCAAGGCAATTTTACAAAGAACTTTTGAATCATAGTTTAGTTGTCATTATTGTTTTTCTTATAATCGCCACCAAGTTGATTAAATTGTGCCACGATCTTTAAATGATGCACCTAATAGTAAATTGCTGATATGAATAAATAATTGCTATTACTTACACGATCCAAAGATATTGAGACAACACGCCTCTGGATAAATAAACCCAGTAAGTGTCTTCTATTAGTGTATCAATTACCTTTCTGTTGCTATGACAAAATGCCCCAGCAAAAGTGCTTTGGGAGACGGTTTGTCCCAGCTCATAGTTTCAGGCTGTGGTCCATCATGGTGGGGACATCACAGTAGCAGAGACTTGAAGCAGTTGGTTGTATTACATCTACAGGGAAGGAAGGGTGATACATCGCTGTGCTCAGCCCATTTTGCCCTTTATTACAGTCCAAAATCCCAACTCAGGGAATTTTACCTCCCTTAGTGGACAGGTCTTCCCATCTCAGATTACACAACCATGATGATCCCCAATATATATGCCAAAAGGCCAACTCCCAGATGGTTCTAGATCTCATGGTGGCAGCTGAGATTACCTGTCACATCTGGAGAAGAGACGGGCAAGCGCCATGTCTTCTGGAGTTAGCACAGTGCGTATTCATCTCCTCCCTGAAGTATCACCCTTGACACAATTCCAAATCCCTCCAACTAACCCTCTCTACTTCTCCGTGCTTGAAAACTTTTCCAATACCCCGAAAAGTGCTCTCAATGTGAAGTAGACTCAAAGTGATAGGCAATCAACAACCTTCGGTAGCAGGTTGCAAACAACAATTAGAGATGCTGTATCAACACCTTTTCCCCCATCTCCTTGGGTGGAAACATCCTGAGATCTGTATTTCCGCATCCCTTGGCATTTCCTCTAGGAACGGAGGCCGTGGTGGTATAGGGTATACAAAGCACCATGTATTGGCAACTCTCCCATACCAACCTTGTTTCCCTGGTTCTTTGCAATGAATTTCTGTACCTCTCTGATAAAATGTCTGTACTAAACCAGTCTCTAGGTTGCTTTGTGAGGAACCTAAACCAAGACTGCTTTCTTTCCTCCATGTAAGAGCATCATGTTGGTCTTGACCCAGAAACAAGCTTTTGCGAATCACACATGATAATTTCCCTCATTCTTTATAATACAGGGATCCTTTTTACGAGCTATACTGGGAACATCCAGCTGCCTTGACCTCATCCATGGGCCCTATGATTTGATCAGTAGACTGTGCTGAGAAAATAAGAGTGTGTCGCATCTTAATAGACATTCTTTCAAGGCGAAAATCCAGGCAACCCTACATTGTACATCTGCAGTATACATACAAAGTCCCCATGGCTTGACACACCATACTTGCGTTTGGAGTTTGGGGCACTTGTGTGAACTGGCAAGATCAGTAACTCCGAATCAAGTACACTTAAGAATGTGAAGCCTTGGGACTGACTGCATGGACCAGGAGGTTCAGAGCGAGGCAGCACAGGCTGCCTCATAAGGCAATGTTCGCCTGCCTGCTGGAGACTGAGGATTGGCACAGAGACACACCACGTCATCCCTGGGCTGAGGTCAGAATGCCCCGGAGTTGGTTTCTGGCTGCTCAGTGGAGGGCTTGTGAATTGTTTTAGAATCTTGAGAGAGACTTGCGGCTTCTTGGAGTTGATAAAACATTTGGTGGAATCTGACCCTTTTCTACTCCTGGAGTTTGGACCCACCAGGAAGGTCTGACAAGTTCTCTGTTCCCCTACTTTATATTCTTTTCCTTCTCTATGTATCTCTTGCTTTAAACTGCTCTTAGATGTGAAAATGGTCCCTAGACGAACTGCTTGAAGAACAATAAACCTGCAGGAAAACCCCCAAACAAATAGCACAAAAACTCAGATAAAGAGAATGAGGTGATTACATTCAGATGGAGAAACTGAGACATAGTGAGGTTTAGTAACTGGTCAAAACCACATATATTGTTGGTGGTAGCCTTGGGATTATATCTCAGATGGTCCAGTTTCAGAGCCTATGTTTTGTACCTCATGAAGTACATAGGATTAGAGATTAAGCCCTTCCTATTTATTTTTTAAATTTTACTTTTATTGATTCTTTGTGAATTTCACATCGTGCATTCCGATCCCACTCACCTTCCTGTCCCCCCTCATCTTCCCTCTGCCTCTGCATCCTCCCCACAAACAAAACCAAACAAAGAAACAAAACAGAGAGAGAGAGAGAGAGAGAGAGAGAGAGAGAGAGAGAGAGAGAGAGAGAGAGAGAAAGAGAAGATTCTTTCCGTGGAAGCTATAGTGTGGCCCATTGAGACACACATTATACCCGTTAGTTTATCATCATGCAAGTTTTCATTGCCACGAATCACTGGCCTGGCTCCAGACCTCTGGCTTCTGCTGTGCCATCGATAATGGGCTCTCGTTGGGGCTCCTCTTGGCTATCCTGTTGTTGTCCTCCATGCGAGTCATTTCATGAGTTTGAACTTGAGGCTGATAATACCTCATAGGGATGTAAGACCTGCAGGGGTGGAGAGGGTTCAGCCACAGCAGACATAGAAAAGGCAGCCTGGAATTTGCCATAGCTATTGTTATTATTGTCTCCTAACACACACACACACACACACACACACACACACACACACACACACACACAGAGGGGTGGGGCATGAGGCACACATGCACACGCCTTATACCAGGCTCACTGAATTGGTCACGGGAGACACACACACTCAGCCTTCCAGTTGCCAGCACTGTTTTCACCGTCTCTTTCTGGCAAGCTAATCACATTTTCAGGCCCAGTGTAGATATGTCCTTGTGGTGAACTTGTTAAAGTCTTTGGAGTTACATCTTCACCAGCAATTCTGTCTAGCAGGGGGATGTAAGGACTGGAGAAGGACTATAGGGCTTTAAGAAACGACTCCTATTGTAGACATGCATGGATGTGGTGCCGTCTTATGTGTGCATCAAAAGTGGAAAGTGTATCTATCTATCTTACAAGAGCATCATGAGGAGTAAGCAAGACATAGCATGCTCACAGATGAAATGGATCTGAAATCTAGACATGTTCAGTAAACCATATCATATCATTTAACTCTCTGCGCCTACCTGCTACACTATTTAATATCGAGTATTAATATGCTTATGGCTTTTATTTCAACAAGGCCACCCACATCTTTAAACTAAGAACGGAATCTGTTCTTTCTTTTTATTTTGGTGCTTCCCCCAATGTCAGATATGCAGTAATTGATTTGACAATAAATGGACAGATGGCCGAGTGGGGGATGATTGCAAGTTGAAATGGGCTGATAACTGTTGCCAAGCTCAGTGGTTGGGGCAAAGGCCTGGACCATCATCTCTACTAGCTGGGGTGTGTTTCCCATCATATCAGGAGTAGAAGAATGTGAAGGGACAAGAGGTAGGCTCTGAGTTCTTTCACTTGAACTGGAGTTGGCAAGGATGAACCAAACAGCAGCAAAAACAAAAGGCAGGTGGCACCACACTGGGTAAAGAGTTGACTTGTAGCGCATCTCACTTCTTCTAATTCACAGAAAGGCCAGCATGTCATAAGAGCCACTTTCCTAGCTAAGAAGGTGGGAAATCCCCTTCTCAGGAATGTCTGGACCAAGCTAGGTGGCCTGGGCCTGTATCAGGGGGGAAGAAGACAATGTAGGACCTAGGCTTGGGGTTTGTCCTGACTCTTCTTGGGAAGGAACCTCTGGCTGTGGATCTAAGAGCTTTGCCAATTGGACAGAGGCACACTAGGACAGATCCAGCAAGAGTCTTGGTGGTCAGTCTTTGCCCTCAAGGTGTCTTGCTGGATTCCTCAGCCAGTTCTTCCCAGTGATTCCTGGCACCTTGACTCAAGAGGCTGACCAGCTCAGTTCAGTCAGGTGAGTATCTTGTGAGTCCCAGTACCCAATGGCATGTGATCCTTTCCCTTTGCCTGAGGCCAAGCACAAAAACCCACGCTCACAAATGCTCACAGCATGTCTAAGTTAGGCTCCACCCATCTCATCAGCAAAGGTGATTCGCCTTTTCCTGCATGCATCCCAGTAAAAACCAACCACGGGGACACCCAACTACCAAGCATGCGTTCTGCTCCAACTGGGCTTAAAACACGCAGCTTCAGCACGTTGGTGGGCGCTTATAAGTGGGGGCTGCAGTTGAGTTGAGTCTAAAATAAGTTTTATAGGACAAATGGGGGAGGGACAAAGAAGAAGAATCCTTGATATTTTCCCGAAATCTTATTTTCCCCCAGCTTGGCAAGCCCAGTGCTCCTAGAATGATCAAAGACATTAAGGCTAGTGATGGGATACAGTACCTGGTGACCCCGAGATACCTGTGCACTAAAGGGAAGATGCCAGAATTGACTGAAGTGGCTGAGGGATGTTTGGAATGAAGAGAAGTAACCTATCCCAAGTCTCTCTTCATCGTGAAGACATATTGGTTTATCTAGCAACTTTTTCCAAGTCATCCAGTCATTAAGGAAGGTAATGAGGAGAATCCCAGGACAGTCACTCTAAGGCCAAGGAATTGTCACAGGCCAGTAGCCTGATTCTTCTGTTCTTTCCTCCATCTAATTGTTCCACAAATATCCCTATTAGCAGAGCTACCAAATCTGAAGGAATCGTCTGTAAGGTGTTGGGGAGAAGACAGTGTGTGCTTGGTGATGTCCTCAGGGCTCCTACTCTGGCTAGCTAAGGAACTCCATACATCTGAAGGCATCTCCTTACCGTGGGATAACACAGTGCCTGCCTTGGAGGGACCGGTTAAGCTCAAGATGGAGTCATTAATGGAAGGCACCAGAAAGGGCTGTCGCTTCATAGCTATTATTGATTATATTAATTACAAAGTCATCGAATGAATTAGAAATGGCTGGCTGTGTCTTTGCCCTTATATTTCAGAGTTTATTTAATGGATGGTACTAGTACATTTTATTGCTCGTTGTAAAAAAAAAACTCAAAAGGACCAGGGCATTAGCATTCCTGTCTTAAAAGTAGCAGTACTATCAAAATGGAAGCTTCTTAAGATCCCAGCTTAGAAAGTATGAAAGGAAAGTGGGGATAGGGATGGCCAAATCACAAGCCTGACCTTCCTGAGGGCGGAGCAGTTCCTGAGACTGGAGCAACACCTTGGAGTAGAACCCAGAATGATACTGCTGGCTAGAGTCTGAGAGGAGGTGTGTCCATTCGATGCTCCCAGTTCCGGGCTCCCTTCTAGTCTGTGCTGGAGAGACAGCTGTATCAGAATATCTGCTCTCTGAGGTGTCTTCTCCAACAACTCTCTTTAAGGTCTAGGGTCTTGCCTGAATTAGAAAACCATTTTATGCCTATTTAAATTAGACAGCCTGCGTTCTGCCGCCTGAGGTGTGCCATCCTCAGCCCTGATCACCTCTTGTCTCCATTTTCAGCTAGAGGAGAACCTTTCAACTTTCCTGCCTGTATCTAGCTTTTCCCTTCCCTCCCTCCCT
>NW_004949113.1:5438234-5440832 GCF_000317375.1 Microtus ochrogaster
CCTCCCTCCCTCCCTCCCTTTTCTCCTCCTGCCTTCCTTCCTCTCTTTAGCAACAGAGCTGGTCTCACTTTGCATGCTGGGAAAGACCTAGTGGCTTCTTTGTTCCTTGGGGCAGACAGCATCTCACCCAGCCCACCTGTTTCTTCCCAGTGGCCTCAGAGTTTGGTGTCCTGCACATTTTGACTTAGAGATAAAATAAACTATTGAAATGTCACATGTCAGTCACTTCCTCTTATTCTATTAAAACACTTCTCTCTCTCTCTCTCTCTCTCTCTCTCTCTCTCTCTCTCTCTCTCTCTCTCCAAAACATTCTGAGAGGAAGAAAAAAAAATGAAAAAAACAGCATTGGGAAAACAGTTCAAAAAATATTTTTTTTTTTTTTTGTTTTTTGTTTTGTTTAAGAAGGGGGAAAAAGACGCAGCAAGTCCAAGCCCACTTCGGGGAGTTGAAGCATCTGCACTTTCTCAGCAGTTTAAAAGGAAACAAAAAATTGCCAAGTGGTATAAAATTTGAAGAAAAATTACCCAAAGGAGGAATGGACGTTAACCACGCTTCAATTCCCCACTATGGGTTGCCATTTGAAGCACTTTCTTCTCTCCTCTTTCTTTCTGATTCACAGTGTGTCTAAAGAGGTGAATTGGGCGCACAAAACCCAACCTCCTCTTGCCAGGGTGGGTATGAAATATGAAGGCCAGACGATTGTCTGGGCTCAGTGCATTGGAATAACATTGGTTAAATTATGGATAGTTTTTGAATAGTGTCACTTTTTTTTCTCTGCAGATGGTTGTTCACACAAGGAGCCGGGTCTGCATAATTGTATCAGTAATCAGCAGTAAGGCAATTAGTTGTGTAAGTGTGCTATAATCATTCTAACAGAAGAGATGACGAAAAGACAAAAACAGGGAGGGGGGGACCAACATGTCTTTTCTGAATCCATCAACTGACAGCCATAATTAGATATATATAATTGAAAATTCCACAGTAGGGGGGCCAGATTATACAAATGAATTTTCTCTGCTGCCCTTATGCATTTTTGTCTTTGGCTGAGCATCCCCCCAGGAGAGGCAGAAAACTCGTCATTCCAAAAGAGTGCATACTGTACTCAGTATTGTTCTAGAGCCATGATGTCAGCATAGCATTTTTTTGTTTTTGGCATGGGGGTGTGGGCTGGGGGCTGAGGTTTGTGTGGCGTGAGGACAGTGCGTGGGCTGGTACCAGTCACACCACTTTGAATCTCGTTGTCAGCGTTGTGGTTTGGAATCTATTCTTAGCTAGTCAAATGTCCATCTTTTGGTTTATCGTGAAATTAGGGGTGGGTTGGTTTGACCCCGGGGCCTGGTAGGCAGGCATTATAGCGACTATCATACTTTTGGGGGTCCATGAAAATGTTTTAAGTTCTTTATGCATCAAAAGAAAAATGAGCGGAGCTATAACCAGTCCAACTGAGTTGGGGATCCTCTGTATGCCACTGTGATTGTACAATACAATCTTTAATGCACTTTTCTAAAGAAAGTTTTGTATGGAAGCTACAGTGCCCTGCGGGTCTCTGAAGGTATCACCTGTCCCTCATCCTGGGCTGAGGGACAGTCTCCTCAGGGAGCGAGAATGGTAGGATTTGAGGAGCTCCTTGACGACAGGATAGTTCACCCTTGGCTTTCATAGGAAAGAGGGGGCTCTATTTAACCAAAGCCTGATTATCAAAACCTATAATTACATTTGGTTAAAAATTCTTAAGTGCCTATGAGTTTGTGGAAACTGTGCAGAAAAGCTTAGCACCGAATTAATCAGACTATAGGTCTCCCATCAGACCGAAATCTTCTTTTTAAATTGGAAGTGCATCCCCCAGCCTCCCCCTCTCTCCTTTTGAATTCACCAATTCTTCTATAATTTAATTGGACAAATCTTAACTGTGATTTTTCCCCCTCCCAAAGAGGGGCACATTGCGGCCAAGGCTTTGTTAATTAAGCTCTTTAAATGCCCCCAGCTGTGCAATAAGTTTTCAAAGCAACACAACTGCAAATTTATTTTTTTTTAACATTTTGTGGCTAGTTTTCAATCATGTATTATTCCCCCCTCCTTGTTCTGAGGATGGGAAAAACAGGAAAAATCTCAGGGAGAGTTCCCATGCATTGTGGAATCTTGGACAGACAGTCAAATTGGAGGTGCCATTAAGTGGTGTCTAATTGGAGCCTGTGGGGGGGGGTCACAGGGGACAATTCTTTGGGCTTGTAGGCAGTGTGGGCATATGCATGCTGTCTAGAAATTATTTACCAAGAGTACTCGGAAAGCAAAACTTCCACTGGGGTCTGAAGACAGCACTTGTCCATACAGACAGAGGAGTCTTTTGGGCTGAGTGGACTGAGACAGGTCCTGGGAACTGTCACTGGTCACTTTAGGTGCTGGCCTCCCCCTACGTGTAGCCCATGTTCCTGATTCTTCCCACCCCAGCTTAGCTGGGGAAAATGAGGAACTGGAATGCAAAGGGATGAAGTGAGCTTGCAGTTGCTCGGCCTCTCTGCAGAGTGCTGCCCATGGCTCTACCCCAACCCCTCTGCAGAGTGCTGCCCATGGCTCTACCCCAACCCCTCTGCAGAGTGC
>NW_004949113.1:5440932-5451045 GCF_000317375.1 Microtus ochrogaster
CTCTGCAGAGTGCTGCCCATGGCTCTACCCCAACCCCTCTGCAGAGTGCTGCCCATGGCTCTACCCCAACCCCTCTGCAGAGTGCCATCCATGCGGCTACATCCTGACCCCTCTACAAAGTGCTGCCCATACGGCTACATCCCTACCCCTCTGCGAAGTGCCACCCATGCCACTATGTCTGAGATGCCTTCATAGAAGATGCCGAAGGAAGACGAGCAAGGGGACAGACAGGGTAAAGTCACCCGCTGCCAAAGCCGAAGACCCGAATTCAACTGACTCCTGAAAGTTGCCCTCTGACCCTTGCGTGTATCGCAATGCACATCCACACCTCAATCACACATGAGAAATAAATTAAAATGTGATAAAAGCTGTTAAAAGATGCCAATAAATGACATCATAAGAAACAAGTGATGCCCAGTTTAAAAGGGGGAAGACCTTGGCTAAAAATTCATTCTCAGTCCAGTTTATCCATATTTCAATTCGTTTCTAAACACCTTACTATTTTCTCAAAATTGAGACCAGCCAGCTGGAGTGCAGGGAATCCATGTGTTGAGTGGCAGCTGTGAGCCAGTGGGTCATTTGCCTCATCTTTGGCCCTCTGCACAAGAGTCTGTGTTGATGGAGACCACACCATTCATCTTGGGTGCCTGGGCTTCTCTGATGGCAGCTTAAAGAAGAAAGAAACTTTGCTGTAGTAAACAATTGCCCACTAATATGATCATTTCGAAACTCTGGAGTCAAGACATGTTTTCTATAAATCTGACCTTGGAGTGGAGTCACCTAGAACCGGGACATGTCATGACCTGTGGAGATAAATTTTGTAGCCCACTGTTCCTTGGAAGCCAAGATTTTTGTCCACCTAAAGGATGGAGGTCGCATCTGGGGGCTGGAGGCTGAGTCTGAAGGATGGAAGCTGGGTCTTGGGCATGGTGTCTGGGCTCTGGAGGCTGAGTATGGGGTGTCTTGCTCTTTGATTTGCCAGCCGTTGAAGATGCTGTGGCTCAGCTGCGTACCTGTGATCTGAATGTCACAGAATGGCCATGTGCACTGGGTAGAATAAACCTTGAGAGGGGTTGCAGCAGATGGCCACTTGCCAACTTTGTGCCAACCACAGTTGGCCAAGGCAAAGAGAAGGCAAGGTTGCTATTAATACATTGACGGCAGGCCAGTGTATCCTATTCCCTGGTCCCATATGCCTCTTGCCCTATCCCCATGGCATGGCTTGCTGTCCATCTGGAAAGCAAACCTTCTCTGTGTTCTCTGGAATGCCCAGTTCTTCCTCCTGTGACAAAAGACCCATTTGCTGCTCTTCTGTCACCCCCAAAGGCTCACAAACACATGGCTTCACTGATGCTCCCAGGAACCCAAGCTGGACCTCTGAAGCAGAGAGCATCCAGAGATGCTTACCAAAAACAAGCGTATCAGTACCTCAGTGAGAGAACTCCCCACAGGATGAGGCCCCAGAAGGCAGTGCCCCACCGCTATTGTAATACCACCTCTGCCTCTGTTGACTCTGGGCAGGCTTCTCTCTGCTGAGTGCTGTCCCCATGAACCCTCCTCTTGGCATATCTGTCTGTTTTCAAAGTGAGGTGCAAGCCCCCTGGGTAAACCCTTAAAGAGAGTGAAATTTTCATCTCCTAAGCCTCATCCTCCTACAGTGTCCCTGGTCCTGTGCTCCTGTCCACACTCATCTCCCTATAGACACGGCACACTTCCCGCAGCTTCTAGTACCCCACTGAGACACGGTGTCCAGTGCCTCTGCTTCCTCAATTTTAAATGGAGACTACAAGACATTTGTCTTCTGAATGTCCCGATGTTGTCATAAATGCATTAGGATGTATAGGCTGCTTCAGTTCTCACGCGGCTTCCAGAGGGAACCTCAGTAGGTCAGCCCCTCCAGATCTCCGCTGCCTTCTCTCGGCTTCTCTCAAAACATTTTTAAAGAGCAGCATCTTCAGACATCTTGGGATCAGCAGGCACAATTCTTCTTTCCTCCTTCCCAGATGGGGAACATGGACCACCCCTTCCTGCCTCCCCAACATGGCTTTGCGGAGGGCAACTACCAAGAAACAGTTCCTTCAGCTTAATGATGGAACATCTTTCCCAAGACGGAAGAGGGCTTACTTTTAACCCCTCTGTCCCCAAGACCCTGATGGAAGTGGATGCAGGTACTGCTTTCTGCTTGGATAATCTTCACTTGGTCTTTACTCAATGATAAATGAGCCCTGCCTTGGAGTGGTCCATCATCAGACTTCCTCTGGAGCAGTTTAGGGGGATCCAGAATGGAGACTCTCAGCTGCCAGGGGTGAGAACTGCCTTCTGGGCATTTGGAAATGTGTCCTTTCCCCCTCCCTCCCTAGGCTTTGCGTGCTGTGCTGGCTACTCTGTAAGGTCCTCTGTCGCCAGCTTGTTTGGATTATGTCTTAGCTTTTATTAAGCCACATGTAGTCCTGCGTATGTCGTCATCGAGCTGTGAGGAGGTCTGAGACCCAACGCCAATATGCTGCCCATACTTATTAACTTCATAATGGATGGCCAGACCCCGGGACAATGAGAGCTTGGCTGCTCTGCTGCCCAGCTTACTGTAACTGATCCCTCAAGAAGTATGAGTCTGCTGGCTTTGTGCTTATGAGTCAAGGTAAGAAAGTGACTTGCCAGGCTAAGAGAACCAAGCAAATCCTGTGCCGTGCAACCTTGAGGAAGGACCAACTGGTTCTCAGATGCAGATGGAGTTGATGCGCATCTTTAGTAAAACTTAGACTTCTACATTTCAAAGCGTGTCCTGCGATCTCTGGCTGGATACAGTGTCTATGATTCCTTTCTGTTTTAAAGCTGGTCTACTTTATTCCCCGTGTTAACCTGCTTGGTCCCTACGCACATTTACCCTGGCAGCCCAGTGCAGCCTTTTCAAGCGTGGAAATGCCTCCTAGGAATCTAGAACACGAACTGTGGAGCCAGGAAATAGAGTCATAATTTTCTTGCCCATAGACCCACATTTCCAAGCAGTTACCATGAGGCCAAGAGAAGTTAATAGGAACCATTACATACCCACAGTGAGCTGGCAGCCACAGCTTCTGTGGCATGGTCTCAGGTGACATTATTTCTTTGGAAATACTTTTTTACAAATATTTATTTGTTTGTTTGTTTATTTATTTATTATGTATACAATATTCTGTCTGCGTGTATGTCTGCAGGCCAGCAGAGGGCACCAGACCTCATTACAGATGGTTGTGAGCCACCACGTGGTTGCTGGGAATTAAACTCAGGACCTTTGGAAGAGCAGGCAATGCTCTTAACCTCTGAGCCATCTCTCCAGCCCTCTTTGGAAATACTTTGAGAAGCATAACAGGAGCAGTGTTTACTGAGGGTGCCAGCTTCTCATCTGCAGACCCATTTGAGAACTGTCACTCACTGCCCTCTCTGCCCCCTCCTCTTATCTAATGGAAGAACCTTTTACTGGTTTAGAAGAGCTGGATGGTTGGGCAGTGGTGGCACACACCTTTAATTCCAGCACTCAGGAGGCAGAGGCAGGCAGACTCTGTGAGTTTGAAGCCAGCCTGGTCTACAGAGGAAGTTCTAGAGGAGCTAGATGAAGGCACTGGTGAGCGCTGAAGCTATTAAGACCTCGGGAGGCACAAGGATGAAGTGGTTTGGAGCATCAACTCCCCAGTCTTCCCATTTACCCCCTGGTCATAGCCTAACAGTCCCGCTCCTGCCCCTCGTTTACTCAAGGCTGGACATTGCTAACTTCTCTGCTCCACTAAATTTCACGCCTCTCCCTTGGTTTCTACTGCCTTCTCCCCTTTCACACTACTTCCAGGGTAAGGATAGAGATTCTGTTTGTCCTCGAGAAACAAAACATCCTTCTGTTCCCATGACCTGCCTCCATCGGTGTCAAAAGACGTTGATAGCAAACAGTAATAAATGGCTTCCTAAACACACGCACTCTTTGGTTCCCACTACCAGCACTGCAAAAGCTGGACAGTCTATGCGCCCATGGCGGAATGATGAGAACACAAAAGGATGAAAAGACTCGGTCACAGAGTGTGGACACTACTGAGGGCTTCTCAGCTTCACCCAAGTCTCTTTCCTCCTTGCTAGGTGAGGCCGCTGGATGGAGGCTATAGGGTTGAGTTCATTGATTAGCTAGCAACCAATTCTAGACCCTTCCTTTGGATCCTTTTAGGATCTAGTAATTTGGAGGTGGCAATTGTGGTTAAATATCCTCTTCTTGGAACAGAATCCCTCTGCAACAAGCTCCTCGGTACTTAGAAGGACACCCCTAATGATGAGGCCTTCCCAGCTTCTCCTCATTTGGGCCTCATTGGAATTCAGGTCCGTGCTTCCCACCCGGCCGCGTTCTCTTTTTTCCCATCTTTAATTAGTACTGTCATCTTTAATCCTCTGGAAAGAACAGTGGAGGGGGTGAATGTCCCAGCAACAGGCTTGCTTTTGAGGCTCCGATTCTGACCAAATGCCGGAGTTACGCCATACATGATGAGCACATCTACATACGTGTTCCTCTTAACTTAGAGCAGAGAACGTTAGTCTTCTCCTCCCCAAGGGGCTACGTTAGTGCCATTTTTGGTTACCACGTCAAAGGTGTTTTAGACTGAGTTGCTAACCTGTTAGATGGCGTCACCACGAAGGGTTCCAGTAACCCAACTCCTTTGGATTGCTCCATGCATCTTAAATGTTGTGATTGCAAGTACAGGAGGGAAAGCCGCCACCCCAAACAGTGCCCCCTCAAAACTCTCTATGGATTAATCTGCTGGGTGGCCTGAAATAGGTCAAAAGGTTTTGGTCAGGGAGAAGAATTCTAGAAATAATCACCCTATAGACACTCTAAATCAATCATAATTAATGCACTAGCCTCGTCCTGCCATCTGATTGCTGGCTGGAGGGTGAAATAAAGAGACCCTTTCTAATACAATTTGAAAAGAGATCAAATCTGTCATTTCATCTAATAATTGAGCCAAATGAGAAAAGAGAGAGGTCAGAGTTCACCGGGTGACCTTATGTAAACCCAATAATGCATAATTCATTTCCTTTTTATGGAATTTAAAAGCTGTTGTAAATGGGCAGGATGGAGGCTCTGCTTCCTGCGGCTTCTTCTGCCAGGCCACTCCTGTTCAGTCCTAAGAGAGCCGGACCAACTTCCTGGTAGCCGATTCCAGCTGAATAATCCCCAAACCTTCAACATGGGCCGGCATTTAATTCGTCCTCCCAAGCGTGTGGAGTTAATAACCGAATAAATCACTGACAGCGCTCCCTGAATGATATAAACCCTGTAATTTATTTATTGAGTGCTACCAATACAGTTACAACATGTTTTCATGCAAAATGCTTTCCCCCTTTTTAATATTATCAAAAGGGAGAATCTAGGTTTGGCTCTGTGGAGGAAGTTGCAGACAGCCCGGGTGCCGTGTGTCCTTTCTCACTTGGTATCAGTATGTTAGGAGAGTTCACCTCCAGCTTCAGCACAGTTAGGGCGGATGTTGGTGGAATTGAAGGACAGAGCGTTGGAGGAAAGGGCCTTCCCCGTCTGGGCTCATGTTGACCTGAGCTGGGAACTGCAGCTGAGCAGATCATCCCCATGGGACACTCATAGATCTCTCCTGGAACTCCTGAGGAGCAGCCAAGCTGGTCCCTACTTCTCCAAAGAGCCCACTTCATCTGCTGGCACTGCCAAGGTGGTTAGTTTCGCCTCTTATTGTGGTATGTGGGTGATACCACGGTAGGCCCCAGTGGTATGAAGGTGGCCTCGAGATGCCTTGAGAACTTCCAGTGGTTGCTCCTGGTCCTTTATCAATTGAAATCTTTCTCCCAGGATGGAGAACCCAGCAGGGCCCTTGTCTCCATGGCCTTTGGCACTCCTAACCTCACAGTATCGCATGTCTGCAGCCTCCTCCAGATGCTCAACTTGACCGAGCCCCCTTCCTCTCTGCTGCTCATAGGTTGCTCTGTGCCACTCTGGGGATATACCCTCTAACACGAAGATGTCACCTGATGTTTTTTTTTTTTTTCAAATAGAGACTTCAGTGTGTTATGAGGGTGCTGAGGAGAAATTGATCTAATTCTTCTAGAGGAAGTGTGAGTGTCCTGTAACAAGATGGGAATTTCACCCACTCTTTGAGTCCCAGAATTCTACTGCTTAGTGATTTTTCTCTAAACAATAGCTAATTTGCCTAAAATATAAAAGCATAGTACTTTAAAACACATGCATATATTATAATTGTGGAAACAGTTAAAAGGCTCATTGGGATAAAATCATTACATAAAACGACAGAGTCCCTAAAATGAAGAAATATTCTACAGGAATGAAAAATAACGGCTTTCACCACATCCAAAGACACCTGCGACATGTCATTAAGCAACAAAGCCTGGCATGATGTCACCTGAGAAGGGGATCTCATTCTATTCCTAAACTGCTCTGTCTAGGCAGGAAGGAGAGAAATGGGTGCTTTGTGTGTGTGTGTGGGGGGGGGGTCAGCAGAGACCAGTGTCACAGCCCTCAGGAAGGTCAAGGGCAGGAGCTAACAAGGGAGCCTGGGTCACAGTCAAGAGTGACTTCCAGATAGCAGAATGGGTGATGGACTAAAAAAATGAGTGATGTTGAGTGTTTGACAATCTGTAGTAAACTATAAAGAAAAAAAAATCCATATAAAACTTTGGACCCTAAAGCGTAAGATTTTAGAATGAAAATGTACTAATTCTGTACATATTGCTCACATGCACACTGACACATGCACTTCTGTGTTACACACACATGTGCAAGCACAGAGAGATTTACCACCCCTGAAATGGAAATCTTCTGTATGCTAGGAGATACCTTATACACAGACTGCAGGGATATGGTAGAGTGGAGGTGGCCAGGAAACGGTGTGGAAAAACATAAAGTGGGGTTGGAACCTACCTTGGGGCAAAGCACTTCTTGGCATGCACTTGCAGGAGACCCTGGGTTCATCCTCAACACCACAAGGAAAACAAGTCCAGACAGCTCACCGGGAAAACAAATCATGAGGGAAGGGCACTGACAGTTCTTAGAAGAAGGAATCTAAATGACCAAAGAACCAGAGACCTTGATGTCATTAGTGAGAAGACATTAGAAAAAAAAGAGTCACCACTAGGGTATAGTAACTCCTTCTGGAGACAGATGATCTTAAAGGAAGAGGGAATCGTGGCCATAGGCAGTGCTGGTGACTGTGTAGGGCTGTGTGGAGGTGCTGAACGACCTAAAGCAGTCCTAGGTTCAGTATGTCCTCCAGCTATCTATCCCTTTTTGTGCCAACTTAAAGAGATTCCGCATCTGGGGAAGTGGCTCAGTAGCTAAAGGCCCCTGCCACCAAGTCTGACTACCTGAGTTCAATTTCTAACAACCACATGGTGAAAGGAGAGACCCAACTCCAGCAAACTGTCCTCTGACCTCCACAGGCACACTGTGGCATGTGTGCCCCTCACAAGAAAAGAAAGCATTTAAAATGAGAGATTCCTATCTGCATCACAAGGAGACAGACGTGGGGAGGTTCAGAGATGCTGAGAACAGCTGGTGAGTCTCCTGAGTATACCACATAGGCAGCTGGGTGTTGTGCTCTCATGGAGGGATGCGGCTCTGCACTGACCACTCGGGTTCAAACCCAGGCTTCCCATTTGTGAACACTGAATCCAGGGAGCAGCTTGACTGTTCTGTACCTTGCTTGGCTCACCAGCAAGATGGGAGCAAATTACAAAACAGGATGTTATAACTCTTAATGAGCCAAGGTTAGACCATTTTGAAAGGAGACCGACATTCAGTCATATAGTAACACAGAAAGGGCAAAAAAAAAAAAAAAAAAAAAAAATCAGAGACCCTGGTGCTTCAGTTGTTCACTAACAAATAGTTCAAGGAGTAAAAGCAAGCCTCACATGGAGCAGTGGCAAAATGATGCCACCTTTGACAAAACACACGCTGCAGCACTGTGGTGGCATGGTAATGTCTAGGAGATGGAAATGTTGGACCTGCATGAGAGATTACGAGTGCTGCTCAGTACTGGGGAGAAACGTAGGAGGAGGAGCTGCCCGAATACAGAGAACTAGAGGAGCACAGGAAAGGGAGCAACAGGTACAGTGGCTCACACCTCTAGGCTCGGCTACTTGAGAGGCTGAGACATGACAGCTGCAGCTTCTAGGCTTGCGTGGGCTACTTTGTGAGTTCAAGGCCTGCGTAGAAAACTCAGCAAGACACTGTCTCACAACAGCATTTGAAAAATGTGGGCTGGGGGACAGGAGAGATGGATCAGCAGCCAGGAGCACATGTGCACACGTTGCTCTTCCAGAGGACCAGGGTTCAGTGCTCAGCATCTGCATGGCACTCACAACCATCTATGATCACAGTTCCAATGTCTTTTCCTGCTCTCTGTGGGCACACGTGGTGCGCAGACATGAATGCAGCAAGACACCCATCTGTATAAAAATATAAATAAATTGAAAATATTTTAATCCTGTGGTTGTAATTCAACAAGAGAGCACTTGCTTGGCTGGTCCAAGGGCCTGGGCTCAACCATCAAGATAGAAAGGAGGATGTTAACTTAGGTATACTGATACTATTTTGGAGAGAGAGAGCTAAAGCAAAAATGTAAATGAGTTAAAAACATAACCTTCCTGTAGTGAATGTACAGGAGTCTGCCATGTTATTTTTTTTTAAACATTTAATAATAGCTTCTTAACTTTTTAAATTTTTTTGAGAACCCCCTTCAGTCCAGGCTGACTTTGTCCTCCTGCCCCCACCTCCCAAGTCCTTTATTTTAAAATAATTATATGCTGTGCTCCATTTTGAGAATTACAGTATGTTTGTATTTTTTTGAGACTGGTCCTTTTGTCTGGCCACAACGCCCCAGAAACTCCCTCAGGTCGTGAAGTCCACTTTCCACCTTCCTGGCCAAGAATTCCACGGCACGAGCACAGCAGACCGTGGTCACTTTCACTCATGTTCACCAGCTCTCAGACACCGCGAGTGAATCTCCTGTCGATGTTCACGCACAGGCCTGTGTGAAGATGGGCGCCAATCCGAAGCTTGGCACTGGCTGGGGATCCGGAGAGTGTGTGACAATGGCGTGTTCAGTCTTCATAGAGACTGTCTAGCTGTGTTTCAGAGTTGAGCCTGCCACATCCCCACCCACCGTCTGTGTCACCTCGCCTCTCTGCATCCTCACCCCCATTTGGTACCCTCATCTGTGCTTGCTCATCTGATGGGATGATTGCCATGGTCTCCCTGGTGGCGAACGATGCTGGACGGCATCTTGGCACTCGTCTCTCTGCCGGTATCTGTCTTCTGGTGAAGGGCTTCTTCTTCAGGCCTTTGCTTAAGTCCAGGAAAATTTTTTTGTTGTTGCATGTTGTGAGTTTTTTTTATGCAGTTGATTTATTATCATTTTCCAGAGATAGGGTTTGTAAAATTTTCTCCAAGTATGCAAGTTGTCTTTTCATTCTCTTAATGGGATCTTTCTCAGGGCCAAAGGTTTTGTTTTTTAAAAAAATTTATAATTTAAGCTTCAGTGTCAAGTTTAAAATTTCTATGCCTAGCCAAAGATCCCCCAAAAAATTATACTACTTTTTTAAAAGAAAAGTTTTATAATCTTACGTTTGTGTATACAGATTTACTAATCAATTCATTCATAAAGTCAGTTTATTAATGAGGTTATAGAATTGTGTTTTATTGATATATCACAAATAGTACAATTTGCTATTTACAATTGAGGAGGTTTCAGTATGCTCACAAGATTGCACAATTGTCACCACTCAAGTTCTGGAACATTATCATGACCCAAAGTGGAGCCTTGTGCCCATAGGCCACTGCTCCCTACCGTCTTCTCCTGTCTCTTGCTAGCTACTGAGACACTCTTTGGAGTCTCCTAATAAGGAGACTCACATGACATGTAATCCTCACGCTCATTTCTTTTATCTTTCATTCTATATACTGTTTTTGGCTTTTTATCTATATTGAGGTTTTATATCCTTTTTTTTGTTGCTGTTTTTTTTTGGTTTTTTTTGGTTTTTCGAGACAGGGTTTCTCTGTGGTTTTGGAGCCTGTCCTGGAACTAGCTCTTGTAGACCAGGCTGGTCTCGAACTCACAG
>NW_004949113.1:5457585-5490530 GCF_000317375.1 Microtus ochrogaster
GGTGGATCGCTGAACTCCGGGTGTGTGAGTGTGCTTTTATATTAAAATTGTTTTCTTGTACCCACTGGCCTGGATTAATTAAATTCGCCTTCAGTTTCCTATAAAAATATAGCTGATAATGTGTGTACAATCTTTTATAAATGCATGCTTTCAGTTCTCTTGGATATGCATGTGTGGGTAGAATTGACCAGGGACAACTTCTTACTCCCCATTATTTACCCCATCATAATGCAGTTTTCCTCAGGAACAAACCACTTTGCGTTCACTCAACAACCAAAGCTCCAGCTTCCGACACCCTTCTTAAAATGTGTCACTTTCTAAAACTTGGAATGAAATTCCGAGTGAGTGTGTTCATGCATGGTGGCAGGCACCCAACACAGCTGTGTAGAGGTCAGAGGACAACTTTTGGGAATTGGTTCTCTCCTTCTGCCATGTGGATCCTGGGACTCGAACTCAGGCTGTTAGGCTCTGTAACAGACACCTTTACCCACTAAGCCATCTCACAGGCCCTATCTTCTGGAAGTCATATTAAAAGATGACTGTTCATCTGGGTCTGGTTTTCTGTTGCTGTGATAAACACCAGGACCAAAAGCAACTTGAGGAAGAAAGGATTTGTTTCCTCTTGCTTGCTATAGTCCATCATCAAAGAAGCCAAGACATGAGATCAAGGCAGGCACTCAAGCGTACATTTTGTGTTTCTTTCTGCCTGGCTTGCTCTTTTTCAGTGTAGACCTGCATACGAGTGACCACTAGAACCTACAATGCAGAATCAGTATTAGGCTGCCTTGAAATCTCTGCCAAATGAAATTAGTCCCAGACTCTTCCATTTAGCCTGGGGCAAATTTCCAGGACAAGGGCAAAAGGCAGCCACATTCTTTGCCTAACTATCACAATAATTGTTTCCAGTTCAATTGGTAATATAGGTTACCTGTGAAACCTCTGGGGCTGGGCCTACATAATCCATTTCCTCTCAGTACTATTGACTTCCAGGCTCCTACTAGAATGGTCCACTAATCCCCATTTACAGTATTCAACTTCTTTTCTAGTCCAAAGTCCCAAAGTCTTCTACCCCCTCCTTAAAACAGTGCTGTTAGGCCTGTCATGGAAATACCTCATTCCTGATACTAAATTCTGTTTTCATTACTTTTCAAATATGATAAAACACCATCACCGTGCTCACTTTGGCAGCACATATACTAAAATTGGAATGATACAGAGAAGATTAGCATGGTTCCTGAGCAAGGCTAATATGCAAATTCGTGAAGCATTTCATAGTTTTACTAAGATCTGTCAATATAATCTACCATATAAACAAACTAAAAAATAAAAGCCACATGATCATCTTATTAAATGCTGAAAAAGCCTTTAATTTTTGGGATTCTATCAAGAAACTTCTACAACTCATAAACACTTTCAGTAATGTGGCATGATACAAGATTAACTAAAAAAAAATCAGTAGCTCTCCTTTACACAGATGATAAATGTGCTGAGAAATAAATTAGAGAAACATCACCCTTCACAATAGCCACAAATAGCATAAAATATCTTGGAGTAACTCTACCAAACAAGTGAAAGGCCTGTATGATAAGAACTTTAAATCTTTGAAGAAAGAAATTGAAGAAGACTCCAGAAAATGGAAAATGGAAAGACCTCCCATGCTCTTGGGTACGTAGAATTAACAGTAAAAATGCCAATCTTACCAAAAGCAATCTACAGATTCAGTGCAATGTCCATCAAAATTCCAGCAAAATTGTTCACAGACCTCGAAAGAATAGTACTCAACTTCATATGGAAAAGCAGAAAACCCAGGATAGCCAAAGCAATCCTGCACAATAAAGGAACTTCTGGAGGCATCACAATCCTCAACTTCAAACTCTACTACAGAGCTACAGTACTGAAAACAGTCTGATATTGGCATAAAAACAGACAGGAGAACCAATGGAACCTAATTGAAGACCCAGATATTAATCCACACACCCACAAACACATGATTTTTGATGAAGAAGCAAAAAACATAAAATGGGAAAAAACATATTTAACAAATGGTGCTGGCCTAATTGGATATCAACACTTAGAAGGATGAAAATAGATCTATATTTATCACCATGCACAAAACTCAAGTCTAAATGAACCAAAGACCTCAACATAAAGCCAACCACACTAAACCTCATAGAAAAGAAAGTGGGAAGTACACTTGAATGCATTGGCACAGGAGACCACTTTCTAAATATAACCCCAGCAGCATAGACACTGAGAGAAATAGTTAACAAATGGGACCTCGTGAAACTGAAAAGCTTCTGTAAAGCAAAGGACACAGTGAACAAGACAAAAGACCGCCTACAGAATGGGAAAAGATCTTCACTAACCCCACATCAGACAGAGGTCTGATCTCCAAAATATACAAAGAACTCAATAAATTGGTCATCAAAAGAACAAACAATCCAATTTAAAAAATTAGAGCACCTACCTAAACAGAGAACTCTCAACAGAGGAATCTAAAATGACTGAAAGACACTTAAGGAATTGCTCAACATCCTTAGCCATCAGAGAAATGCAAATCAAAACAACTCTGAGATTCCATTTACACCAGTCAGAATGGCCAAGATCAAAAACACTGATGACAACTTATGCTAGAAAGGATGTGGGGTAAAAGAAACACTCCTGTATTGCTGGTGGGAGTGCAAACTGGTACAGCCCTTTGGATGTCAGTATGATGATTTCTCAGAAAATTAGGAAACAACCTTCCTCAAGACCCAGCAATACCACTTTTGGGTATATAACCAAAGAATGCTCTATCATACCACAAGGACATGTGCATAGCAGCATTGTTTGTTGTAGCCAGAACATGGAAACAACCTAAATGCCTCTCAAGCAAAGAATCATTAAGGAAAATATGATACATTTGTACAATGGAGTACTACACAGCAGAAAAAATAATGGCATCTTGAAATTTGCAGGCAAATAGATGTATCTAGAAAACATATTGAGACACAGAAAGACAATATTACATTTACTCATTTATAAGTGGCTTTTAAACATAAAACAAAGAAAACCAGCCTATAAATCACAATCCCAGAGAACCTAGACAACAATGAGGACCCTACGAGAGAGATACATGGATCTAATCTACATGGGAAGTAGAAAAAGACAAGATCTCCTAAGTAAATTGGGAGCATGAGGATCATGGGAGAGGGTTGAAGTGGAAGGGAGGGGAAGGCAGGGGAACAGAGAAAAATATATAGCTCAATAAAATCAATAAAAAGAACACCATTACCAAGGCAACTTTTAGAAGAGTTTGTTGGAGGCTTACAATTGCAGAGGGTGAGTCCATTACTACTGTGGTGGGAAGCACGGTGGCAGGGTGTCAGGGATTGGTGCTAGAGCAGTAACTGCTGAAGAGTTTACTTCTTATCTACAAAAAGGAGAGGGAGAAGGAGAGGACCATGGGCTTCTGAAACCTCAAAGCCCTCCCCCAGTGACATGCTACTTCCAACAAGGCCGTACTTCCTAATCCTTCCCAAATACTTCCACCAATAGGGAGGGGACCAAGCATTCAAATATGTGCGACTTTGGGGGCCATTCTTTTTCAAACCACTGTAGATTCCTGTGAATTCAAATTTTGTTTGTCATAAAAGGAGTGTTAAAATTTTTTTCTTTTGTGTGTCGATATCCAACTCTTATATTACTCATTAAAATAATGTCTTTCTCCCTTTAGCACAGTTTTGGCCCCTTTATCAAAATCAGTTATCCATGAATGCATGAGTTCACTTCTGGACTTCCAATTTCAGCAATTGGTCTGTATATCAACTCTGTCCCAGGAAGGAATACATTACTCTAAATTTTCCAGTGGGTTTTAAAAATCTCATTTTTATTTTTTTCAAGAATTGTTTTTAATATCCAGAGTCTTTCAACATTCCACGTGAACTTTAGCCAACATGCTCAATTGAGTTTTGGAAAAAAGGCATTTGAACTTCTGATAGAGGCAACATGTATGTATGTTGCCATACATACATAAATCTATGTATCAACCTAAGGGAGTTTCTGTCTTAACAATGACAAATCCTTCAGTGTATTCTCTTGTAAAGCATTTCATTTAGTTAGCTGTTAGTCTTGAGCAAAACATAATTTTCAGTGTGTGAAATATGTTTTGTACTTTTAAAAAAATTATATTTTAATTATGTGTTTGCATGTCTATGTTTACATATGTGGTTTGGATAAGAATGGCCCTGTCTCAGTGAGGATTTTCTATCTCTGTGAAGAGACACCATAAGCACAGAAACTCTCACAGAGAAAATATTTAATTGAGGTGGTGGCTTACACTTAAAGAGGTTCAGTCTATTATCATCATGACGGGGAGCATGACAGTGTGTAGGCAGATGTGGTGCTGGAGCTGAGAGTCCTGCCTTTGACCAGAACGCAGTAGGAAGTTGACTGATTGTCACACCTAGAAAAGCTTGAGCAAAAGAGACCTCAAAGCCTGCCCCTACAGTGACACATTTCCTCGAACAAGGCCACACCTCCTAATAGTGCTATTCCCTTTGGGGGCTATTTTCTTTCAGATTACCACAGGTGCCAAAAGGCTCATATATTTGAATATTTGGTAACCAGGGAGTGGCACTATTTGAAAGGATTAGGAGGTGTGTCCTTGTTGGAGGAAGGATGTTACTGGGTTGGTTTTTAAGGGCCTATGGCAAGACTAGTCTTTCTTACCCTGTTGCTTACAGATACATATATAGAAGTTTCAGCTCCTTCTCCAGCATAGTGTCTGCCTCCATGATGTCATGCTCCCTGACATGGTGACAATTGAATAAACCTCTGAAACTGAAAGCAAGCCCAATTAAATGCTTTCTTTTTATTTATTTATTTATTTATTTATTTATTTATTTATTTATTTTAGTTTTTTTTTTTCTGAGACAGGGTTTCTCTGTAGCTTTGGAGCCTGTCCTGGCACTAGCTCTTGTAGACCAGGCTGGCCTCGAACTCACAGAGATCCACCTGCCTCTGCCTCCCGAGTGCTGGGATTAAAGGCGTGCGCCACCATCGCCCGGCCAAATGCTTTCTTTTTAATAGTTGCTGTGGTCATGATATCTTTACACAGTAATAGAATATGTTTGTGAGCAGGTACACATGAGGACATGGATGTCAGAAGGTATTATGTTCCCTGAAACTGAAGCTACAGGTGATTGTGAGCTATCTGTCATGAGTACCAGGAATATTATTGGGGTCTTCCGAGCCATCTCTCTAGGCCAAGTTTTCAATGATTTTTAGCTAAGTGTATTTCTGAGAATTTTGCTGTCACTAACACTGTTATACCTAGAATTGCTTCTCATATTGTTCATTTTTACTGTATAGAAACACACTGTTTTAAGGCATTGGTCTCACTTTTGCAAATGTACACAACTATGCATTAACTTTTTTTCTGTGTCTTCTTTGATTTTTATCTATGTAAAATCATATAATCTAAATGGATGTACTTTTTATATATTCCATTCCAATATGTATGTTTTGATCTCTTGGCCAATTGTCTGTATTGGTCCTCTAGTGAACGCTGAATGGAAGGAGTGGGCCTGTGTGCCCGCACCTTCCTGACATTAACAGTGGAACTTCCACCATCAGGGATGATGGTCGCTTAGTGGCTTTTCATAGGTGGTCTTGGAAGGTTAAAGAGGTAGCTTTCTATTCTCAGTTTACTGTGTAGGGCGCAGGATAGTGTAGAATGCTTTTAGCATCAATTTAGATGATCGTGTGAGTTTCACCCGTATCCCACCTGATATCAACTGTATATACAATTTCTTGCTTTTCTATGACTCTATTCCCATTTCTCATTTTTAAATTTTTCTTGTAAATGACATCTTCATACAATGTTTTCCCATGCTTGGATTTTTACAATTATTGCATTATATAGCTATTGCTTTTTTAAGTCACAATGAACAAGAATTTTATACAGCAAAAATACTTATACTCTCCCTTTTATTAACCTGTATAACCACTTCTGTTTGCTGTGGCTGAAATAACTGTTTGATTCTCTTTTAATTAAGCTGGAGGGACGACTTTAATATTTCTTGTAAGGTATGACTTTTAGCAAAAAGACCTGATGTTTTTGTTTACTTTATGTAATGTATTTTAAAAAAAAGTGCCTTAATTTCTCCTTTCTCTGTGAAGGGTAGTTTTGCCAGATTAAAAACAAGACAAAACAAAAACACCCAGTGGACAGGTATTTTTCTTTTGGAAGTTTGAAAATGTCTTTCTGATGCTTTCTGACCCCTATGATTTCTGATAATACACCGCCTATTAATCTTATTCGGGATTCTCTGTATGTGATCAGTAGCTTCTCTCTATTTTCACGAGCTTCTCTTTGTCTCTGGCTTTTGACACTCTGACTCTGATGTGTGTAGGTGTGAATCTCCTTGCACCCTATGTGAAATATTCTGGGCTGTTTGGATGTTGAGGAATCATTTCTTCAGATATCCCCCTACCTGTTTCTATCCCTCTTACCAGGACTGCCATTCTGTGTTTGTAGTCTCCATGGTGCCCCCAGGTTTCTGGTGCAATGCTCTTCCTAGCCTATCTGTCTTTCTATTCTGGGCTAGTGAATTTCATCTCAGCTTTTATACTTTTCAATTACAAAATTTCTGCTTGATTGCTTTTTATAATTTGCATATCTTATTGCTTATTTCTTTCTGATTATACATTTTCACATATTTTCCTTTAGTTCTCTGAACATATTCAAAATAGTTTATTTAAAGTCTTTGTCTTTTGAGTATAGATCTTAGCTTTCTCGGTTATAGTTTATAAAGATTTCTTTCTTAGGCATAGGATTTTTGTAGGTGATTTATGCATGTGTATATATTTGTGTTTGTGTGTGTGTGTAAAACTGAAAAGAATGTATTTCTAGTAGTCTCATAGTAACTGAAAAACAGTTTCTTTTTTCCCCTTCATTTCTTATTGTTTCCTTCTGCAGTTGTTATTGTGAATTTGGATGTTGTGAACTAATTCTGTGAAATCTATATCTTTACTATGTACAGTCAATAAAGTCTCTACTCAGCTCCTTAATTAGCTAACGATTGGACAGAAATTTCCTTAGAAGCCTGGAGCTGATAAGTCTCCATTTTTGCTTAATGGTTGTGTATGGTTATTGGGGGGAACGCCTTCAATACTCAACTAGCTAGGATAAAATTGTAAGTTAGCCTTCAGTGCTTGCTTGAGTTGAAGTGTCATCTGGAGCTTCTCAGTGGGTAGTTTAGTTAATTGTTGGCCTCGGCTACTAACTACCACTCAGGGCCCCAGGCAGCCATAGTATACATTTCTTCTTCTTTATTGTTGACTCATGTTTGCTGGTATTCTCTTAACGACTTTTGATATCCATGCTTCCATGAACCCTCATACTGATCTGTGGTTACTTCTTTCCACTCTCTTTGGCTTGGTTATTAGGGTAATATTATATGGTGGATTTCATTGATAGAATTTTATCATTTGCTTTCTCGGAAGAGGCAGGACAGGATTGCTCTTGATTCCTTAAATGTGTGCTGGTGTTTTCCAGAGTTACACTAAGGACTGAGAGTGTTGAAATTACCAGTTCAGTTTCCTTGCTAGCTGCGGGTCTGTTCAAACTGTCTGTCCTTTTGGGTCACACATGGTATGGTGGCTCACGTCTTTGATATATCAGTTGTCAAGCTCACACGGGCATGGGTGTTTTGTTTCTTACTATCTTCTGTAGCTGGGAAAAGTCCCTGTAGCATCCAGGGGACCGTTTCTGATTTGGTCATTTGTATCATGCCATCCTTCTCTCACTTTTGTTCGTGTTTGTCACTTTGTATCCATCTTTTCAGTCTATTTAAGTGACTTTCATTGCTCCTCTTCTGTTTTTAATTTCACTAATTTTGCTATGACTATGATTTCTCTCACTATGCTGTTGTCCTCATTAGGGTTTTTATTGCTAAGATGAAACAAGCAAACAAAAAAAGCAGCTTGGGGAGGAAAGGATTTATTTCATCTTTCTGAAGGAAGTTAGGGAAGGAACCTAAGGCAGGAACCTGAGGCAGGAACTGAAGCAGTAAGCCACGCCTGCTGGCTTGTGGCTCCAAGCTTGCTCAGCCTGCTTTCTTACACAACCTAGGACTACCTGCCAGGGATGGCACTGCCCTCCCACATCAAACATTAACCAGGAAATGTCCCACAATGAAGACTTGTCTCTAGGCAATCTGATACAGGCATTTTTCATAGCTGATGTTCCCTCTTCCTAGTTAACTCTAGCTTATGTTAATATGACCAAAAAACCAAACCAAAACAAACAAACCAAAACAAAAACTAAAACCCAACCATGACTGCGGTTTATCTATCTATCTATCTATCTATCTATCTATCTATCTATCTATCTATCTATCTATCATTTTGCTATCCTTTCCCTAGGTTCTTGAAAGTGGAAGCTAGTAAAAGTAGTGTTTACTTACACTCTTTTCTTTGTATATATAACATTAATGCTGAAAGTACCCCTTACTGGCTTCCATTAATTTATGTTATGGTGTATTTTATTTCATTCAGTTCAATGCATTTTTTATTTCCCATAATATTTCCTGCATAATTCACAGACCATTTAGAAGGGAGCTTTTTAGTTGGCAAATGTTTGAAGATTTTCATTTCTATCTCTTTGCCATTGATTTCTAACTTAATTCCCCAGTAGTAGGAACCATGTGTGGTATGAGTTTTGAAACTGACTTTGATCTAGGATGTCATCACTCTTAGTATATGTTCTGTATCTATGTGAAAGGATCTGTGTCTTGTTACCTGCGTGTTATAAATGCGCATTGGCTATGTTACATCACTGACATTCAGTTACTGCCCTTCTGCTCCCTCTTATTTATGAGTCATTTCTTTGAGTTCATCATATGTATCTTTTATCTATTTATTCTATTTATTTCTTTTACATCCAGACCACATTTTTCCTGCCCTCCTCCCTTCCCATTCATTCCCAACCTCTCTTCCCTTCCCTCCATCACCTCTTCTTCTGTTTCTGTGCAGAAAGGGGCAGGCCTCCCATGGGTATCAATGAAGCATAGCATATCAAGTTGCAGTATGACTAAGCACCTCCCCTTGCGTTAAGACTGGGCAAGTCTGAGGAATAGGTTCCCAAAAGTCACCCAAAGGGGACAACCCCTGTTCTACATCCTTTCCAGCATGAGCTGCCATTAGTGTTTTTGATTTTAGCTATTCTGACAGGGGTAAGATGGAATCTCAGAGTCATTTTGATTTGCATTTCCCCAATTCTTCTGCTGAGAATTCTCTGTTTAGGTCTGGACCTCATTTTTTTTTTAGCTGAATTATTTGGTATTTTGATATCTTATTTGAGTTCTTTATTTATTTTAGGGATAAGCCCTCTGTCAGATGTGGGGTGGGTTTTTTCTTTTTCCATTCTATAGGCTGCCATTTTGTCATTTTGACAGTGTCCTTTGCCTTATGGAAGCTTTTCAGTTTCAGGATGTCCCCCTATTAATTGTCAACTTTAATTGTCTGTGTTTCTGGTGTTCTATGCAGGAAACTGTGTCTTGTGCCATTGCGTTCAAGGTTATTTCCCACTTTCTCTTCTATCAGGTTAAATGTAACAATGTAACTGGATTTAAGTTGAGGTCTTTGTTCAACTTGGACTTGAATTTTGTATTGGGTGATAGATACAAATCTATTTGCTTTCTCCTGCTTGCAAACATCCAGTTGTGCCAGCACCATTTGTTGAAGATGTTTTCTTTTTTCCATTGTATAATTTTGGTTTCTTTTTCAAAAAATCAGGTGTCCATAGGTGTGTGATTTATGTGTAGGCTTTCTATTCAATTCCACTGATCCACATGTCTGTTTTTATGACAACGCCATGCTGTTTACTTTTTTTTATACTATAACTCTATAGTAGAGCCTTAGATGAAGAATGGTAATATGGTGTTAACTTTGGCAGTTCTTTTATTATACAGGATTGTTTTAGCTATCCTGGGTTTTTTGTTTTTCCATATGAAGCTGAGTTTTTTTTTCTTTTGAGGCCTATAAAGAATTGTGCTGGAATTTTGATGGGAATTGCATTAAGTCTGTAGATTTCTTTTGGTAAGATGGCCATTTTTTTGATATGTTATTCCTGATATCTTCTTCAATTTCTTTTTTCAAAGACTGGCAGTACTTGTCATATATGTCTTTCACTTGCTTGGTTAGGGTTATCCCAAAATATTTTATATTGTCTGTAGCAACTGTCAAGGGTGCTTGTTGTCTCCATGATTTCTTTGTCAGCTTCTTTGTAGTTTGTATATAAGAGGGCCATTGATTTTCTTTTCTTTTCTCTTTTAGTTAATCTTGTATCTAGCTACTTTGCTAAAGGTATTTATCAGCTGTAGGAGTTCCTTGGTAGAATTTTTGGGGCCATTTATGTATACCACCATGTCATTTGCAAATAGCAATGCTTTGACTCCTCTTTTCCAATTTGTACCCCCTTGATCTCTTTTTATTGTCTTATTGCTCCAACTAGAACTTTAAATACAATATTAAATAGATATGGAGAGAGTAGACAGCATTATTTCCTTCATGTTTTAGTGAAATCGCTTTGAGTTGATCTCTATTTAATTTGAAGTTGGCTGTCGGCTTTCTGTATACTGTTTTTTATTATATTTAGGTATATTCCTTGTATCCCTCTTCTCTCCAAGATTTTTATCATGAAGGGGTGTTGAATTTTTGGCTTTTGTTTTTTGAGACAGGGCTTCTCTGTAACTTTGGAGCCTGTCCTGGAACTAGCTCTTGTAGACCAGGCTGGACTCAAACTCAAAGAGATCCTCCTGCCTCTGACTCCTAAGTGCTGGGATTACAGGTGTGTGTTACCATCACCCAGTAGGGGTGTGGGATTTTGTTAATGACTTTTCCAGAATCTATTTAAATGATCATGTGAGAATACATTGACAGATTTTTCATACGTTAACCATATTTACAACTCTAGATGAAGCCCCCTTGATCATGTTGGATAATCTTTTTTTTTAAAATATGTTTTTGGATTTGGTCTGCCAGTATTTTATTGAGTACCTTTACATGAATATTAATGAGGGAAGTTGATCTGTAATTCTTCTTTATTGAGTCTTTGTGTTGTTTGGTATCAGGGTGACTGTGGCATCATAAAAAGAATTTGGCAAGGTTCCTTCTGTTTCTATTTTGTGGATTAATTTGAGGAGTACTAGTATTAACTTTTCTTTGTAAGTCTGGTAGATTTCTGTTCTGAAACCATCTGTCCCTGAACTTTCTTTGGTTAGAAACCTTTTAATGATTGCCTCTATTTCCTTAGGGGTTATAGGTTTTTTTAAATTATTAATCTGATCTTGATTTAATTTTGATATCCGGTATCTATCAAGAAATTTGCTCATTACTTTTAGATTTTCCAATTTTGTGGAGTGCAGGTTTTTGAAGTATAACATAGTGATTGTCTGGATTTCCTTGGTATCTGTTGTTATGTACCCCCTTTTTGTTTTTGGTTTTGTTAATTTGGATATTCTCCCTCTGTCTTTTAGTTAGTTTGGATAAGAGTTTGTCCATCTTGTTGATTTTCTCAAAGAATCAATTCCTTGTTTCATTGATTCTTTGTGTTGTTCTCTGTTTCAATTTTATTGTTTTCATCCTTTACTTTGATTATTTCCACCCACTCCTCATGGGTTCATTTGCTTCTTTTTATTCGAGAGATTTCTGGTGTGCTTTATTTTGATAGTATGAGATTTCTTCAAATTCTTTATGCATGCACTCAGGGCTAGGAACTTTCCTCAGCACTTCTTTCATTGTGTCCCATAAGTTTGGATATGTTGTGCATTTGTTTTCATTGAATTCTAGGACGCCTTTGATTTCTTTCTTTATTTCTTCTTTGACACAGTAGTAATTCATTTGAGAGTTGCTCTGTTTCCTTGAATTTGTAGGCTTCTTGAAATTTGTGTTGTTGTTGAAATCCAACTTTAACCCATGGTGATCTGATAAGATACAGGTGATCTGATAAGATTCCAGCATTTTTGTATGTGTTAAGACTTGCTTTGTGATCAAGTAAGTGGTCAGTTTTGGAGAAGGTTCTATGCAATGTTTAAAAGACAGTATATTCTTTGGTGTTGGGGTGAAATTTTCTATAGATATTTGTTAGGTCTATTTGAGTTATAACATCTGTTAATTCTGTAATTTCTCTGTTTAGTTTTTGTCTGAAAGACCTGTCCCTTGGTGAGAATTGGGTGTTGAAATCTCTCTCTGTTAATGTGTGGGATCAGATGTTTGATGTAAGCATTTTAAATGTTTCTTTTACAAATGTGGGTAGCCTTATATTTGGGGCGTAGATGTTCAAAATTGAGATATCACCTTGGTGGATTTGTCCTTTGATGAATATGAAATGTCCTTCTCTACTTCTTTTAATTAATTTTAGTGTGAAGTCTATTTTTTCAGATATTAGGAGAGCTACACCTGTTTGCTTCTTAGGTCCATTTGATTGGAAAATATTTTTCCAACCCTTTATTCTGATGTAATGTTTGTCTTTGATGTTGAGGTGTGTTTCTTGTATGCAACAGAAGGATGGATCCTGTTTGGTATCCATTCTGTTAGTTTATATCTTTTTATTGGAAAATTGAGTCCATTAATATTGAGAAATACTAATGACCAGTGATTGTTAAATTCTATTATTTTGTTTATTGTTGTTGTTGCTGCTTTGTTGGTGATGGTGGTGTTTGTGCATATGTGTGTGTTTCTCTTCTTCGGGTTTTGCTGGTGTGGGCTTATCTATTTCCTGTATTTTTGTGGGTGTAACTAACTTCCTTGAGTTGAAATTTTCCTTCTAATACTTTCTGTAGGCCTGGTTTTGTGGATAGATGTTAATTAAATTTGACTTTGTCATTTTGTTTTCTCCATCTATGGTCATCAAAGGTTTTCCTGAGTCTAATTCTCTTGGCTGGCATCCATGGTCCCTTAGAGCCTGTAAAAGGTCTCTCCAGGCTCTTCTAGCTTTCAGTGTCTCCACTGAGAAGTTGGATCTAATTCTGATAAGCTTACCTTTGTTATTTGGCAATTTTGCTTGGCAACTCTTAATATTCTTTTTTTATTCTGTATGTTTAGTATTTTGATTATTATGTGGTGAGAGGATTTTTTTTTTTTGGTCTATTTAGTGTTCTGTAAGCTTCGTGGCTTTGTGTACCTTTATATGCATGTCCTTCTTTAGGTTGAGACATTTTTCTTCTATTATTTTATTGACTGTATTTTCTGGGCCTTTGAGCAGAGATTCTTCTTCTATTTCTATTATTTTTAGGTTTGGTCTTTTCATAATTTTCTAGATTTTCTGAATGTTTTGTTAGAAATTTTTTAGATTTAACATTTTCTTTGAGTGACAAAACTATTTCCTATGTCATATCTTCAACACCCGAGATTCTTTCTTCTATTTCTTGTATTCTGTTCTGTTGGTGATGCTTGCATCTGTAGTTCTCTTTGCTTACCAAGACTTTCCATTTCAGTTTCTGTTTTCTTTATTGTTCTATTTTCATATTCAGCTCTTGGACAGTTTTGTTTCTGTCAACTGTTTATTTGTCCCCCTCAGCCTGGCTTTTTTGACAGTCTTTAAGAGATTTATTAATTTCTTCCCATTTTTGCTTGTCTTTTTCTCAGTTTCTTTAGACAAATTTTTTCTATTTCCTTTTTAAGAACCTCTATAATCTTCATAAAGTTATTTTAATGGTTATTTTTATGCTTTAGCTGTATTGGAATATTCAGGTCTTCTTGTGATAGGGTAGCAGGGTTCTGGTGGTGGCATATTGCCTTTTCTGTTATTGATTGTGTTCTGAAATGATTATAGGTCTAGGTATTGATTCCTGTGTTTGTCTTTGTTAGATGGGTGTTTTGTTCCTTGATTTCTGTTTTCTCTCATCTTCTGGCCTAAGTGGTCAAGGGTTCTGGTGATTGGTGAGTCTTCAGTTCCAATAGGGTGTCTCTGCTAGGAATTTTGGGGCCTTCGATTGGGTCTGGTATCTGGTAAAACCAAAGTCTTCTTGGGTCTCTAGATATGGCCTGGTCCCCAGTAAAGCCTATGTCTTCTTCTGGGGTACCTGGGACAAGCCTGGTCTCCAGTAGAGCTGCTATGGCTGTTCTTCCAACTGGTCTGGACTGTATCTGAGGCTATAGAGTCTGCCAGAGTTCTGAGAAAGGGTTGACCATGGGAAGTATGATGAGGTGGGAAGGATTGGGCAGCTGTGTGGGTCTTGGGGGAACAGAACTCAGGGAGTGAAAGCAGTTCAGCTGACAGAGGGGTCACTCACCTGTTTGTTGAAGGCTACACCAGAGCAGTAGGATTCCTTCAGAATTAGGGACAGGGCACTGGTGTAGGAAGTCCTTCTGTATATGTGTTGCTTTTATTGGTTAATGAATAAAGAAGCTGCTTTTGATCAATGGTTTAACAGAAGATAGCCAGGCTGAATATGGAACTTGGATGTCAGATGGAACTTTACATGGTAAGCCACAGCTATGTGACAATACACAGATGAATGGAAATGGTTAACCAAAGAGATAGGAGCTAGCTAGCAATATTCTTAAGTGACTGGCCAAGCAGTAATTTAAATAATATAGTTTCTGTGTGGTTATTTCAAGTCCGGGCAGCTGGGAACAAACATCCTCTGCCAAAAAGTTGGCGCCCAACATGGGGCTCGAACCCATAACTCTGAGATTAAGAATCCCATGCCCCACTGACTGAGCTAGCTGAGACAGTGTTTTGGGGTACTTGCTTCTTGAAAGAGTCTGTCAGACATTCTGCATGACACAGAAGAAAGTAACTGATGGACTTTGCCATTACAAGGCAGAACAGATATTCAAATTTCCTGCTTCATGGAAAAGCCTCCTGGATACTATGGGCCTGTAGTCTGAAAATTAGATGCCCCAAAGACACAGGAGAACTTTTGATGACTGTCCAGGCAGCAAGATTTCTCTGTCAATTCTAGAGTTTTGGCAGTTGCTTAAAATGTACTTGTTTACTTAAGTAATATTATATCTTAAGTAATACTATATCTTTTTATTATGTCTTTGATGGAATTGAAGAATAGAAATAGTTATAGTTTTCCTTACTTATGATAAATAATAAAGTAAATATAAATATTGTAACTGTAATTCTTGCTTGATACCTGTTTTGTTATATGTAATTTTACTATGTTAAAATTAAAACCTTTCTTTTTATTTAGACAGAAAAGCAGAGGTGATATGGGATTCTCCTCTGTATGTTGCGATTACCATTGGTTAATAAAGAAACTTCTTTGGGCCTATAGCAGTGCAGAACAGAGTTAGGCAGGGAAAACTGAATGATACGAGAAAGAATGTGGAGTCAAAGAGATGCCATGTAGCTACAGCCAGGGACAGATGCACTGGAACCTTGCTGGTAAACCCTGAGCCTCATGGTAAAATATAAAATAATAGAAATGGGTTAACCAAATATATACAAGCTAACTAGCAATATGCTTTAGTGATTGGCCAAGCAGTGATTTAAATAAGATAGTTTCTGTGTGATTATTTGGGTTCTGGGCAGCCAGGAACAAACAAGCAGCCACCTACAACAGGGCACAACAACGGTGCTGGTGTTTAGATGAAAGGAGGTTGACCACAGGGCAGAGGAGTCACTCACCAGTTGTGGTAACAGAATCTAAGGAGGGGTGCAGTTCTGCTGGTAGACAGGTCATTCACTGGTTCTGGCTGGTGTATTCTGGGCCTGCTGGACTGAATTCTTCTGGGGTTGGTGGGGGGCCCAGCAGAGGGGCCAGGGACTAGTTGAGTGGTATAGGCTTCAGGAAGTGTTCAGAGGGACAGAGTCCGGGGGGGTGGTGGTGTGCAGTTCTGCTGTCAGGAAGGTCATTCACCTATTCTGACAGGTGGCATCTGGTTCTCAGTGGCAAAAGTCTGCTGGGTTTGGGAGCTGGGCCCAACAATGGGGCTTAGGACAAGCTGGAATGGTATTGCCCTGGGGAAAGGTCACTTGGAACAGAATTATTTGATCTCTTGATAGGTGACACATGTAGTCTTACTGAATCTTTTTGGTAAATTGACCCATTTATCATTATAGAGTGTGCTTTTCAGTTTCTGACAATTCTTTAAAGTCTAATTTCTTTTAAGGTGGGTATTTTCTGTTTTAATATTTTCATAATACATTTCTATTCTACTTTAAACATGTTTAGAATATGAGTATAACTGTGATTTCATATAGACAGCATAGACTGCAACCAGGGGTTATTATCCACTCTGCCAATTTCTGTATTTTTATTGAAAAATTCTAGGTATTTACAGATAGTACAATTATTAATATAATTATGATATTTAAAATAGAAAAGTCTGACACTTTGTTCTGTGTTCATGATTTATTCTCTGGTTTTGTTCCTCTGCTTTACTTTCCTGGCCTCCTGTGACTTATTTTTAACTTTTTTTTTTAATTCTGGTTTAACTTATTCTATTATGTTTTGAGTCTATTTTTATCTATAATATTTCTTACTGTTTTCTTTAAGACTTATATTTCTTTTTTATTGTTTTTATTGAGTTATATTTTCCCCTGCTCCCCTTCCTCCCTCCCACATCCCCTTCTGCCCTCTCCCATGATCCCCACACTCCCAATATACTCAGGAGATTTTGTCTTTTTCTACTTCCCATGTAGATTAGATCCGTGTATGTGTCTCTTAGTCTCCTCTTTGTTGTCTAGGTTTTCTATGGTTGTAAATTGTAGGCTTTTTTTTTTTTGCTTTATGTCTACAAGCCACTTATGAGTGAGTACATATTATATTTGTTTGTCTTTCTGGGTCTGGGTTATCTCACTCAACAAAATGTTTTCTAGATTCATCTATTTGCCTGCAAATTTCAAGACACCATTATTTGTTCCTGCTGTGTAGTACTCTATTGTGTAAAAGTACCACATTTTTCTTAATGATTCTTCAGTCAAGAGGCATTTAGGTTGTTTTCAGGTTCTGGCTATTACAAACAATGCTGTTATGAACATAGTTGAGTATATGTTTTTGTGGTATGATTGAGCATCTTTTGAGTATATACCCCAAAGTGGTTTTGCTGGGTCTTGAGGTAGGTTGTTTTCTAACTTTCTGAGAAATTGTCATATTGATTTCCAAAGCAGTTGTATCAGCTTACACTCCCACCAGCAATACAAAAGTGTTCCCTTTACCTCACAATCTCTCCAGCATAAGGTGTCACCAGTATTTTTTATTTTGGCCATTTTGACTGGTGTAAGATGAAATCTCAGAGTCATTTTGATTTGCATTTCTCTGATGGCTAAGGATGTTGAGCATTTTCTTAAGTGTTTTTCAGCCATTTTAGATTCCTCTGTTGAGAGTTCTCTGTTTAGATCTGCACCCCATTTTTTATTGGATTATTTGTTCTTTTGACGATTACTTTCTTGAGTTCTTTATATATTTTGGAGATCAGCCCTCTATCTGATGTGAGATTGGTGAAGAACTTTCCCCATTCTGTAGGCTGTCATTTTGTCTTGTTGATGGTGTCCTTTGCTTTACAGAAGCTTTCAGTTTTGTGAGGTCCAATTTATTAATTGTTTTTCTCAGTGTTTGCATTACTGGGGTTATATTTAGGATGTGGTCTTCTGTGTTCAAGTGTACTTCCCAATTTCTCTTCTGTGAGGTTCAGTTTGCTTGATTTTATGTTGATGTCTTTGATCCATTTGGACTTGAGTTTTGTACATGCTGATAGATATGGATCTATTTTCATTCTTCTACATATATCCAGTTATCTACTTTCATTCTTCTATATATATCCAGTTATGCCAGTACCGTTTGTTGAAAATGCTTTTTTTGTTCCATTTTACATTTTTGTTTCTTTGACAAAAAATTAGATGTTTGTAGATATGTGAATTGATATCTGGGTTGTTGATTTGGTTCCATTGGTCCTCCTGTCTGTTTTCATTCCAATACCAGGCTGTTTTCAGTACTGTAGCTCTGTAGTAGAGTTTGAAGTTGGGGATTGTGGTGCCTCTAGAAGTTCTTTTATTGTACAGGATTGTTTTGCTATCCTGGGTTTTTTGCTCTTCCTTATGAAGTTGAGTATTGTTTGTTCTAGGTCTGTGAAGAATTTTGCTGGGATTTTTATGGACAGTAGATTGCTTTTGGTAAGACTGCCATTTTTACTATGTTAATTCTACCTACTCAAGAGCATGGGAGTCTTTCCATTTTCTGGTGTCTTCTTCAATTTCTTTCTTCAAAGATTTAAAGTTCTTGTCATACAGGTCTTCCACTTGTTTGGGTAGGGTTACTCCAAAATATTTTATGTTATTTGTGGCTATTGTGAAGGGTGATAATTCTCTGATTTCTTTCTCAGTTCATTTATCATCTGTATAGCAGAGGGCTACCCATTATTTTTGTGTTAATCTTGTATCATGCTACATTACTGAAGGTGTTTATCAGTTATATGAGTTCCCTGGTAGAATTGAAGTCAAACTTGCTGATGATATGGTAGCTTACATAAGACTTGTATTTCAAAGATACATTGTGCCATCCATGATGTTGCCATCTTACCAGTTTGAAGGGTGAAAGTGTAAAAACTTCACCTTGCATTCTATCTCTTCTAGGTACTTACATAAATTTTGCATCTGGGGACCTTAGCTAGTTTCTAAGGTTTGTCTGCCAGTGACAAATTCTCTTAGTTTTGCTGAATGCCTTGACTTTTCTCTTTATGCTTTTTTGGTTTTGTTAATTTTTGTTTGTTTTTAGTTCAGGTCAGTTGAGGCTGACCTGAGCTCTGGATTCTGCCTCCATCTCTCAAGTGTGGGAATGACAGACACGGCACTCTTCATTCTTTAGATATAAAGTACCAAAAGGCCAATTCTTTCCCTTGAGCTGTGTAAACGTTTTTGTTGTTGTTTTGTTTTGTTTATTTTTCTCCCTGGTCTCTAACTTCTTCTTCTTCTTCTTCTTCTTCTTCTTCTTCTTCTTCTTCTTCTTCTTCTTCTTCTTCTTCTTCTTGTTAATCTGCTTTCAAAGTTTTTGCAGGGGTCTTTTACTTTTAGAAGTTTGCACATGATGATTTTACCAATTTCTTTGAATTTAGCTTGCATCTGTAGTTTAGGTATTATTCCAAGTTGGGAAGTTTTAAAGCTGTCATTTCCTAGAGTACCCTTTCAGTTTTGCTTTTCTGCTTCTTCAAGAACTTAGTGAAGACATGCCGGGCATTTGTCACAGCCTCACTGCTTCCTGGAAGGTTTCTTTGTACTTTCATCTCTTTTCAGTGCATGTAAATCAGCCCTTGGTGGCATCTTCAGACTTGCTTGTTCTCTCCCCTGATCCCTCCACTGAACTGAAAAAGCCATTTGGTATATTTAGCCTTTTATTTATCATAGTTTTAAATTCTAAAACATGCATATATTCATTCTTTACATTTCTTCTTTTCTTCTCTCCAAGAGTTTTTTTTTTTTTTGGTTTGTTTCTAATTTATTTTTAAATTTTTAAAAAGAATATTTATACCCAAGCTTGGTGGTGTATGCCTTAGATCCCAGGACTGGGGAGGCAGAGGCAGGCATATCTCTGGGTTCAAGGCCAGCTTGGTTTATACATAGAGTTCCAGGACAGTCAGGGCTACAAAGAAAAACCCTGTCTTAAAAACCCCTTTAGTGGTTTGAAAGGAGGTGCCCCAAAGGGAATGACATTAATGGGAAGTGTGGCCTTGTTGAAGTAAGTGTGGTTTTGTTGGAGGAAGTGTGCCACTTCGGAGACAAGCTCTGAGGTCTCATATATGCTCAAGCTGTGACCAGTGAGACGGTCTACTTCCTTTTGCCTGCATGCTGACATGTAGCAGCTTCAGCACCATGTTTGCTGGCATATGCCATGTCTCACCATGATGATAATGGACCGGAAGGGAGTCATCCCAATTAAATGTTTTCCTTTAGTAGAGTTGCCACGGTCATGGTGCCTCTTTACAGCAAAACAAACCTAAATAATGTGGCAAGCTTTCTTGTTGGACTATCTTTGGGTTGTCAGGCCCCAAATAACAACACAGGGACTTCTTATTAATTATAAAAGCTTGGCCTTTAGTTTAGGCTTGTTCCCAACTAGCTCTTAAAACTCAAATTATTAGGTTATTAAGCTATGTTCTGCCTTTTCTCAGTATGGCACATCCTATGTGATCTAAGTCTGCTTGAGCAATCCCAGCCTCTCTTCTTCTCAGAGTTTTCTTTCTCCCTGGAAATCTTGTCTATTCTCTCCTTCCTAACTCTTGGCCATTCAGCTCTCTACTAAATGAATTGCAGTGACAAATCTTCACACAATGTGAACAAATATTCTGTGACAAACTAAGACACCCCCCCTCCAAAGCTCATGATCTCATTGCAACCTTCTGTTCTAGCTGGTATTCTCCAATGTCGTTTTGGCAGGAGACGAAGATTGTCTTCTCCTGCAATTGTCTGGTTATAACCAGGGTACAGGATCCTTTCAGGTCTACTTCACCTTTGGGTGGGATGGGGTCCTCACTGTTGTGAGAGAGAGTCAAAGGGCTTCCAGGAGCCCATCACTGGGAATCTGTGCTGCTTCCCACAAGGTCACACCTGGCTTCATACAGGAGCATGCTGGCCTGTTCTGTCTTGACTCTTCACAAACCCTCTTTCAGCACCACACAAGAAGGGAACAGTCAGGGGCTCTTCTTCTGCTGGTTAGAGGTTCAAGTCCAAGATCTTTGTGTAGCCTCTCCTGGCATTGCAGGAGTAGGGAGAAGGGTTCTTGACAGGGATAAAAGCTTAAGTTTCTCCTTGGTATTTTATCTTCTCTTTCATTTTTTTCTTTCCTCCTTCTTCTTTCTTCTTCCAAGACAGAGTTTCTCTGTGTAGTCCTGCCTGTCCTAGGACTTGCTCTGTAGACCAGACTAGCTTTGAACTCAGAGATCCAGTGCCTCTGCCTCCCGGGGGCTGGGATTAAAGGTGTGCGCCACCACCATCCGATTCCACTTGATTTTTCTAATACCAGTTCCCTGAGAAAATCTGGATTCTTATTATAGACATCTTGTTTTCTCCATGGGACACAGGGTCATTGGTTTTTCTCTATAGTGCTACTGTCGTTTAAAAGCATGTGTGTGTGTGTGTGTGTGTGTATGTGTGTGTGTGTTTGTGTGAGTGTGGGGTTTTTTTGTTTGTTTTATAAGTTTCCCCCTCCCTTAGCCCTACCTATGGCTGGAAACCAGTTTACGTTATTTCCTCTGTTAGTTGACCCATCCTGGTGAAACAAATTTGTGTTGTGTTCCCCCAGTTGATTGCCCATTCTGGTGTGCTAGCCTCTTGAGTTTGGAGCTAGAGAAAGCAGGGAACTTTCTGTCATGCTATTCTGAGATCCTAAAGTTGCTAGCAGCTCTATTTCCATTTTTTCGATTTCACTACCATCCTAACATTATTTTAGGGACAATACCTGGGGATCCTAGTACTACATAAGAGAATAGAGAAATTTTATGCTCCTCTTATCTTTATGGGGAAAATCTACCAAAGTTTACAAAAAATGCATTTTATCATCAAAACAGGTTTTTAAAAATGAGCATAAATTTTAGAATGCCCGAGGCTAGTTGGGGACAGCAGTGAGTTGTGTAGGGATTGGGAGAAGGCAGTTACACAGTGAGGGGCAGGGACGTATAGGCAAGAGGGAGCTGGTGGAAGCTTCCAAGTGATAGAAATTAACAAGGTAAGAACTTAATGAACTGGGCCTGGCTTCCAAAGCCTTTGGGGATACAGGAGGAATGGTCCTTAGCTGACCAGACCCTAGCACAGTGATCCTCACCTTTCCTAATGCTGCAACCCTTTAATACAGTTCCTCATGTTATGGTGACTCCCCCCCCCCATAAAATTATTACATTGCTACCTCATAACTGTAATTTTGCTACTATTATGAATTGTGGTGTAAATATCTGATATGTGGGACATCTGATATGCAATCCACGTGGCCCACATGTTGAGCACCACTGCCTTAGCAGCTATTCACTGTCGCTTTCCTTCTTAGGACTGCTTCGGCCTCCCTCTTCTCTATTGACAGTAACTGTTGAATCCCTGGACTGATTTAGAAGGGATTCCCTGACTCAGATGTCCCTTTTGCTTACCCATCCAATCAGAACAGTCCATAATTTGTGAGGAAGACATCCGCAAGCCTTCTCACTAATTAGCCCAACACTCGCGGATTTCTGAAGCCTCTCAGACTCTGAGGAGGAAACAGCAGTGATGAAGACTCTCAAATCAGTCTTCCGTGATTAGGAAATGAGATAAGGGCGGGAAGCTTTTAACAAAGCGTGACAGCCATCTTGCAAACACTGGAGAGGCAGCTTTCTGTAATCTGAGAGGACTCCAGATGCAGGAGAAAAACAAACATTAAGACCCCCCTGTCCCCCTAGGATTCAGGTTTAAATAAAGTGTGTATATCTGATGCTCAATCTACACAGCCAGGCCAAAGAGGGCAGTGTTAAATTGCCTTCTATTCTTGGACAACTCACCCGGTCGCTGCAAAGCCTGCCTGCATCAAAGCCTTTGGAATCGTAGCAGGATGTAGCTCAGAGTTGTCTTGGTGTAAGTCTGGGGTAGTCTGAGCTATTGGGCACGGCCTGAGGTGGTGAAGTGACACCCCGCAAACTACTGAGCTGTAGAGAGTTTGGGGAGTTGGATATAATAAGAGAATCCCTTCAACATCTGTGGGGTGAAGAAGGTGACACATTCTAAGCCTGAGACCTGTCTACTTTCTACAGACACAAAGGAGGTGTGGGTTGGGTTGTGATAATGTGTTCAGACCTTGGCCACTTATCAGCTAGATGGCATTTGAGGGAAGTTCCATCTCTCCAGCTTCAGTTGGAGTTAAATGGCATTAATAATGGATCATAGCGCGTGGATTTCTGGTAGGAATAAATGGGAGAGGTGCACTTTCTTTTTTTTTTTTTTATTGAGAAAGAAAAGAAAATTTTCTGCCTCATCCCACTCCTCCGCCCCTCCTCTCCCCCTCCCTCTCGAGTCTGAAGAGCAGTCAGGGTTCCCTGCCCTGTGGAAAGTCCGAAGTCCTCCCCCCTCCATCCTGGTCTAGGAAGGTGAACATCCAAACTGGCTAGGCCCCCACAAAGCCAGAACAAGAAGTAGGATCAAAACCCAGTGCCATTGTCCTTGGCTTCTCAGCAACCCTCATTGCCCGCCATATTCAGAGAGTCCGGGTTTATCCCCTGCTTTTCCAGTCACAATCCAGCTGGCCTTGGTGAGCTCCCAATAGATCAGCCCCACTGTCTCCGTGGGTGGGTGCACCCCTCTTGGTCCTGACTTCCTTGCTCATCTTCTCCGAGAGGTGCACTTTCTAAGTAAGGCATGTTCTATGACCTGAGGGGACTACTAATTTTTATCACTACTTGGTTAAGAGTGTTCCTGGAGACCAGGGAAAGGTCTTCCTGAGTTAAGACCGTTTATCCCATGTCATAGAAGGTGTGACTGACACTTAATAAAGATGATGCTCCTAACTGCCCCCATCTCCACCCAAAGTCATTAGATACCTAAAGGAAGATCTCTACAAACAATGCTAGTCTCTAAAGTGGAAGCTTTCAATTTCTATATAAAATCCAGTTTGTCGTATGCATCCAAGGAATGTATGATTTGAGTTTTTAAGATTTTCTTTAAATACTCATCTCAGGAGAATTGTACCAAGGGGAAAACAAACTCATAGAGAAACAAAAAAAGACAAAAATAAATAAAGTGAAACATGCTTCTAAGAATTGAAAGAAAGAGATCACTGCAAGAAGAGATTCACAGCCATCAAATTCACATCCCAACAAGGGAGTATGTGTCTTATAGGCATACCATGCGTATGACTGGAATTGTCTGTGTCGGTGGAGAGGCTCTTCTTAAGATTATACCTCACATATTGGACTCCCCCCTCCCAAGGTGAGTGGTCCCCAGTGCATTCTAATGCATGTTTTATTTCTCCATTGATTTTAATTAAAAGGATATTGTCAAGGTTGCTAGGCATAAATATTGACTGATTTTGACACTACAGTTGTCCCAGAGGCCCAGGCTTGCTATTTCAAGGTTCCTGTATCTCTTTCAGTTCCTTGTACCTCCTTTTCGGTACATGGGACGAGTCAAAAACAAAGTTATCAGGAAATGTCTGAGATGTAAGGCAGGTTGAAAGAAGCATCATTTCTAGTAAGTCAGAATAATAACTCATACATCAGAACTTGGTGATACAATGGATACAATATACTGTCTGATGGTCTGACGCTTCAATTTGTATAGGCAACAACTCATATGCACACAAATAATGCTTTTAATATAGCCAAATGACACAATCTTTGAAACAGGAATTTTGCTAAAAGAGATTCTTGCAGGCATGCTTCCTGGGGTCAGGTGTGACCTCTAAGTGGTCTTAAGTCCTTTATCTCATCGGGTTGTTTGCAAAACACCATTTATGCTGATTCCAGAACATCCAGGAATGGGGAAACCTTGGGAAGGTGCTCCACTTCAGGGTTAATTCTGGCAGAGACCTAAGCAGTAGGAGGTGGAAGCAGCCCAGGCCTGTGTCCGGAGGAGGCCAGCTGCTGAGAAAGAAGGAACCGGCTGAAATGCATTATGAACAGTCTCAGCACAGACAGATTGTCTCTTCCTTGTTGATAGTAGAAAATCAATATGGTTGTTCTCTGTTCAGTGTTCAAGGGCACAAGTTGCTGTGACTTTGGGCTGGAGAAGTTCACAGGGTGGTTAACGAAATGTCAGCAACGATTGAGCAATTCAAGCCCAATTGACATCCGTGTGCCATAAGTCTGCCCTGAGTGAACTGGGAGTCATGGGGGAAGGCAAGGACATCTACGGCCACAAGGAGCAGGTGGTCTGACTCACTGAGCAACAAAAGGAATTTCTGGTTTCTTCCAACAGGTGAAAGGAAGACACACCATTGTACAGGGATGGACAGTCATCACGAGGAAGGAAGAAATGCTTCTGGTCCAAAACAGCTGTTGTGCTCCATTGCTCTTGGAGAAGAAAAGATTTGATTGAGACATGTTTATCGTTTCCAAGGGTTTAGCCCATTATCAGCATGGTGGCAGGCGACATCTACATCCAAATCTATAGGCAACAGGAAGAGCAAATGACACTGGGCCTGGTGTGAGCTCTAAGGCCACAGTCAGTGACACACTTCCTCCTCCAATATGTGTAACATGAAGAGTCCTGTTTGTTGTTGGGGTTTTTCTGTCTGGTACCGCACAACTGTTTAGCCCCAAAGAAAATCACACATAGGTCTCCATAAATTATAAGCTGATTAGCCCATTAGCTCTAGCCTCTCACTGGTTAACTTTCACATCTTGATTAACCCATTTTTCTGATCTATGTTAGCCATGTGGCTCAGTACCTTTTTTCAGTAGGGCAGATCACATCCTGCTGCTTCGGTGATCTGGGCAGGAGAGAGAGTAATCAACTTCTTCCTTCCCAGAATTCTCCTGTTCTCATTACATCATTTCTACTTCCTGTCTGGTTTTCCTGCCTATATTTTCTACCTGGCTAATCAGCGTTTATTTATAACATGATTGACAGAATACAGACAATTCTCCCTCACCAAATATGCCCATACCTCCTAATCCTTTCAATCCTTTCAAATAGTGGCACTCCCTGGTGACTAAGCATTTGGCTGTGTGAGCCTACAGGGGCTGTTCTCATTCAGATCGCCACTCTTCCTCCCATGTCCCATCTCTAGGTCCTGTCCCCATTCCTAAGGAGCAGACATTGCTCTCATGGTAACAAAGAGGCAGGCTCTAGAGCCGGTAGGCACCGAGTTAAAAATCAGGAAGGAATTGATTGAGATGTTTGGTGAGCCCCCCTCCACCCTATAACTTCAACTTCTTCAGCTATAAAAGCAGTTAACAATGAGTGAGGTTTCATTGATATGTGATTTGAAGGGTCTCATTTGCAGCAAATGCTTTCAGCTCCTCTTGTCCTGCTAATGGGCTCTCCTGGTTCCCTTAGCAGCCCTAAATCTCCAAGCACACCTCTCCTTCCCAGAAACGAAAATGATATATTCATTTAGACCAAAGGGTTGACAGCAGCTCCCCTCCCCGTATACACCTCATGGGGTGTAAAGTATTGCCCTCAAATTACAAAATGTAACTGTCCCATAAAGCCCTAAGAGCAAGGTGTGGAACCAAGTCATTAGCATATTGGTCTTTGAGGTGCTTTAAGGTTCCTTACTCAAAAGCGACATTCAAATATGGGGTCTTAGTTGATGCGGCACTTAAGTTAAAAAGATGTTAGGGACCATTAGAATATGATCATACAGCAAATATCTATACTGGTGACATTGGCTTTAAGGTCTGAATTTTTTGCTTTAAGAATAGATTGGTTTTTTGGAGAATTATCAAATATAGCAATAGTCAGGAAAGACTAAAAAATTACACATACCACTCTACCTGCCAAAAGGCATGGCTTAAAACATCAGTGCATGTCTTGTTATTGTCACTGTGGCATAGAGGCAGGGTGGCTAGGGCAGGGCTATGTCCCATGCACTCATTGGGACTTGGGTCACTTTCATCTGTCTGCGTTTCACTATGTCACAAAAGAGGTCAAGGATCCACCCAAGAGTGTCCAGGGCCAAGAAACAGCTTGGTGAGTTACTAACCAGTATCTGCCACATATAAAAGTTGTGTTTTTCCAGTGGGGGCAAGGTCAAGATTCGATTTGAATGGGGAAGAGTCAGAGGATAGGTTACATGGGTAGATCTTAAAGGAAGAGGGTTAGACACTGTCTTAGGGTTTCTATCGCTGTGAAGATACACCATGACCATGGCAGCTCTTATAAAGGGAAACATTTAATTGAGGTGGCATTTAGTTTTAGAGGTTTAGTCCGTTATCATCATGACAGGGAGCATGACAGCTGGGATTATGGTGGTGTGCAGGCACACATGGTACTGGAGAATTAATTCTACATCTCGATCCAAAGGCAACAGGAAGTGAACATTGGGTGTGGCTTGAGCAGTTTTGAGACTGCAAAGCCCACCCCTACAGTGGCACACTTCCTTCAGCAAGGCCATATTTACTCCAAAAAGATACACCTCCTAATAGTGTCACACCCTATGAGCTTATGGGGGCCAATTACAGTCAAACTACCCACAGACACGTAGGGTATAACATTTAAGGAGGTATTTCACATGAAAGGCCTGCAATTCAATGCCTGGGAGTCAGTTCTGCCTTAAATCCAGTGTTCTAAGCACCTCAGGCACTTCAGTAGGAACTGGGGTCTGTTACTATTGCCAGGCTAGCTAACTGGCTTTCTTCCTGTAAGGTTTTGCTCACTGGGTGACTGTAATCTCTTAAACTTTTGATGGCATACATTTAAAGAATTCTTAATATTTTTGTGCTTCTGTACTTATGTGTTCATGTGTGTGTGCATGAATATAGAGGTGGACGTCAATGTGTCAAGTGTCTTCCTCCAATGTTTCCCATCTGATTTTTTGAGGCAGGGTCTCAAACACAACCTGGAGCTCGCTGATTGGCTAGGCTGGTTGGACAGCAAGTGTCCTAGCTCTGTTTCCCCAGACCTGAGATTGCACATACACACTGCCTCATTTGCAATTTTTCCCTTGGAGAATGGGGGCTGGGGATCTGACTCAGGTCATCACACTTGCATGGTAAACGCTTCCCTGGCGAGGCCATCTCTTCAGTCTGGGTTGGTGTACATGTCCGTAGTTTCGTCGAGACAAGCATTCCCAGCTGATTTAATGACTGGCATGGGCTTTGTTGCTCATTTTGCTTTCTCCTTCCCTCTTGCACAGGAAGATGCAAACAGTCTTTCTCATTCATTAACACCTAGACATTGGGACAAAGCTGCCTCCTAAAATGCAGTCACCAGTGGACTTGACCTAAAAGTAGGAGGTGAGAATTAGTTATTATGTTCCTGATCCCCAAAGAGTTACATCGGCCTTTATCCCTAGTTTCCATTACAGCTGTCTACAGATGTCAGTCAATGGCACTTGAAGAACAATTTGGGACAAGCGATGGGCTGGGCAGCCCACCAGTGGCAATCCTATCTTACGTTTTATTCTTCAGATGGGATGTAGACCCTGATGAGAAAGCATACACGGGAGCTGCATGTTGCATACACATTGGTTTGTTTTTATAGAGAAGTATGTGCAATCTTATACGTCTTATACAATCTTGATGGCCAAGATTTTAATTCAAATATGTTAGCTCTGCCTGGATCAAAATCCAGGATTTTGCTAGAATGTCATTAAAGGAAAACAGAACCATAAAGAGTATGATAAGATATAAATAGCATAAAAAGTCGATGTAGAGAAAGAAAATATAAACAGTTCAAAATTAAATTTTCTAAGTTCTTCCTTCCTCTCTCCCTCCCTCCCTCCCTTCCTTTCTTCTTTCTTTTCTTTTCTTTCTTTTTTGTTTTTTTTTTTTTTTTTTTTTTTTTTGTAGACAGGGTTTCTCTGTAGCTTTGGAGCCTGTCCTGGAACTAGCTCTTGTAGACCAGTTTGGCCTCTAACTCATAGAGACCTGCCTGCCTCTGCTAGGATTAAAGGCATGCACCAGCACCACCACTGGTTTAATCCTTCCTTTCTTAAGCATTTCGCTGTGTGTATGAATTTCCCTCCTCTCACTGAACTCCCCTCCACACGGCATTTTGGAAAGGAGAAAGGGAATACCCAGCCTCAAATGAAGGTGAGGGTATCTGTTTAAAGGATGATCAGAAGGTCAGGTGGAGTGGATGTGCTTTTGATACAGTGCTTGGGAGATAGGGGCAGGCGGATCTTTGTGAGCTCCAGGCCAGCCAGAGTGACACAGTGAAACTTGTCTCAAAGCAAACTAACAAACATGCAAATTCTAAAACAGAGCTTCTTCAAATGTTCTTCGGATAGTTCCTTTTCTTACCAAGATGTTTTAATTTAGTCAGGAAAACCCTGAGCAATTTTCTAGACTTTTCTGCTCATGGAAGCTCCTTCCTTCCTTCTCTCTCTCTTTGGATGTGAGGAGGGTGAGAGAGTTTATCTTTGTCTTTTTTGAAAATTCAGTTTTCCATGAATAAGAAAAGAGACATCAAAGGGTTCATTGAAATAGATAAAATGCTCCATCAAGACGCTCTAGTAAAACATAGGCCTGATGGGTTTTGAGAGGATGGATCAGAAGCATATGGACTCAATTTCCCTTGGAGAAGTCTACTGGGAAAAGGAAAAGCCGCAGCTCGAGTAAAGTGCTGCAAGCGTTTATTCTATTTCCAGTTCTGAAGGCCAGCGTAACCCCGCCAGTTAAGAAGCCCATTAGGTTGATTTTAGCTCCGAGTCCAGATTAGATTTTGGCTCCCAAGGAGCACAGGAATTTCAGCTGGGGGGAAACACGAAAGAATGGAGCCTTAGCTACTGTCCATCTAGAAAGAGTATAATGTGTTTTAATCACCAAGCACAGGAATTCATCTTGTAGGGGGAGGAGGCATGGGAAAGGGGAGAAAGGACTTGGATTCCCCAGCTTGTGACCTCCTGTCCAGGGTCTTCCATCTTCAGATGTCATCAGCTCTGAAAAGATCGCTAATTCTTACTACATCTCCTGCGATGGTTGATCATTCTTTTATTTGGTGTCAATTAGATAAGAAAGAATTTCCAATGATTCAATAGTTCTGTATTAAAGGGCAGCTCAGGCACACACAGCTCATCTCTAGTGTTATCAATTGTTTTGATGGAACAGCCCAGTGGAGATCATATGGATGATGGTCCATCCATCCATCAAAGCTCAGATTTATCTGAGGAAATGCAGTTATGATTTAATTACCAAAGACTGGCTTCAGATACAACAGAATGAGATTTGTTTATAGAAAGATGGCTTGTTTATCTCAGTTACTAATCATGAGCTTAATTTTTAATGGAAGAGCATTGCTGGCATAATTAACACCCAATTTACATGTGCATCCATAGAACCAATTAATTAAATTTTATTGATGTCTAGTTGCTCTTTAAAATGCTTTCCAAATGCCTCCAAATTGATTTGAAACTGTTGATAGTGGAAGTCAGTTTACACTTTCTTGGGTTTATGAAACACTAACCTCTTCATTCATTAAATATGTTTTATTCACTAGAGGCATTCCATAATTTCTCAAGAATATTTTGCATGGAATGCACAGTGAAATCTGATGTTGTTGCCAGTTTGAACAGTACTTAAAATAGATGCTACATACTGAGGGCTGCAGTTAGATGGCTCCCTGGATTTGACAACAAAGCAAAGCAGCATGCCAGAGGCATGCACCCAGAGCAGAAGCAGTCAGCATCACCCAGAGTGGAGACCGTCAGCATCACCCAGAGTGGAGACAGCAGCACCCAGAGTGGAAGCAGTCAGCATCACCCAGAGAAAAGGCAGTCAGCATCACCCAGAGAGGAGGCAGTCAGTATCAGATGAAAGAGTCAAGAAAGCTTCCAGGACAACAGGACAAGGCTGTAAGTTGATGGTGATGCTAACATAGCTAAAGTCTGAGTAGCACTAATGGTTAAGCAAAGAGGGTCCTGGATGTATTTCACTAAGTATAGTATGAGAACAAACTCCAGGCATCTAAATTTTCAATTCCTCATGAATGACTGTCTCTGCAATTGAAAACCTCTGAGATTCTTAACTCACTAGCAGCGAATGCTAACTCATACATTTGATTCTGTTCAGTGGTTAGGAGCACTTGCTACTCTTGAGGAGCACCTATGTGATTAGGCCACTGTATCCCCCTCTCTCCTGCTCTAAATTACATGATCCTCCATTTTTTTCACCAATCTACTCTTTCACAGTTCCTTGTGCAAAACAACACTCCTGAACTGGGCGTGGTAGCATGCTCTCAATCCCAGTACTTGGGAGGTAGAGATAGGGGGATTTCTGTGAGTTCAAGGCCACCCTAGTCTATATAGTAAATTGCTGGACAGCCAGGGCTATGTAGATAGACCACATCTCAAAAATCAACAAAACAAACAACAACAAAATAACACCCCTTCCCCTATTGCTATGAAGATTGTTCAGAGCATTGTTTTCCCTCAAATAAAACAAAACAAAATCCAGGATTGTTGGGATGGGAAGATGGTGTAGTGGGTATAAGTACTTGTCATCAGCAAGCCTGGCAGCCTAAGTCTTAGCCCTGAAACCCATGTGGTAGCCCCACAGGCTCCTGCAACTCCAGTCAGGGAATTTGATGCCCTCGCCCATGCTTAGTGGGCATCAGGCATGAACACAGGGCACATGCATACATATATTCCCAGAAAATAAAACATCTTTTTCATGGAACTCGCTCTGTAGACCAAGCTGGTCTCAAACTCACAGAAATCCACCTGTCTCTGCCTCTCAAGCACTGGGATTAAAGGCGTGCGCCACCACCACCCAGCAAAAAACAAACAAACAAACAAACAAAAAAAACACATTTTAACAAAAAGAGCACAAAATCTAGCAGATCTTAACAGATGTTTGGGTCCTTAAAACTAGGTGCCATCACTCTATCTTTCTGCTTAGCATATTCTCCCCTTCCTTGCTACACGGAATTATTTTTTCCTTTAGAAGTTTCAGTTCTGACGTCATCTCCTCCAAGAGCCCTTCTTGAGCTTGTCAGGCAAAGCCATAGTCCCCCCCCCTTTTTTTTGGAGTGGGGGAGGTTCTTGGAGCCATGAGCCTTTCTTTAGTGGCATGTGTCACAGCTCTGTTGGAGGGACTGTTGCTGACTATGAAGGTAAAGACAATGTCCGCTGTCTTCTGTTGTGTCTCCCACATCTAGAATGGTGCCCATTTGGTAGTAGGCAGAGACCCAATAAGTAACTGTGAAAGAGAGGAATCTGTGATGGTCTCCTGGGGCAAGATAGTATTCTTTTGTGTAGCTTCATCGTGTGTGTTAGGGAGCAGAACTCCAGCGCTTAGTCTTAGAACCTTTAGCATTTATGAGCACTGTGGGCCTTTGAAACAGACTATTATTCTATTCTATTAAGGTGTGTGGTGGCATACACCTTAAATCTCAGCACTTGGGAGGCAGAGGCAGGCAGATCACTATGAGTTTAAGGTTAATCTGGTCTACAGAGCAAGTTGAGAACATCTAGAACTATACATAGAAATGCTCTCTCAAATAAATAAATATGAATGAATAAATAAAATAGGCAACTAGATGCAAAGGAAGCCATGGAATAATGAAGATTGTTCCCACTCTCCCAGACATCTTAGCTGAGGCTTAGCCAATATCTTAGCTTTCCTTTCCTGATAAAACCCTCTGACCAGAAATAGACAGAAGGGATAGAGGGTTGCAGTATCACTGTTAATATTTACAGGAACAGATTGAAGGGATAAAGAGCTGCAATATCACTGATAATATTTACAGGGAAGGTGTGTAAGACTCTGGCAGAGTGGCCAGTTGAGAGTGTTCAGGTAGACCGTGTTAAGCTCTTACTACGTATTTTATTTTGCATTCTTTGTTTTACTTAAAGTTAAAAGTCAAAGAGGAGATGAAGCACAGGCATACAATCCATAAGAAATTACATCAATAGAGTTGTCTGAGTAGTATATTTACAGAGCTGAAATTTAAATCTTTCTCCAGGGTCAGCGAGATGGTTCAGCTGGTTAAGATGCTTGCTGCCAAGACAGACAACCTGAGTTTCATCTTTGGAACTTGCACTGTGGAAGAAGAGAGCTGACTCCCGCAATCTGTCCTTTGATCTCCCCAGGGTTTGCTATAGTACCCACACACCCACACACATACCCACACACCCACACACACCCACACACACACACACACCCCCACACACACACACACACATATCCACACACCCACACACATATCCACACACCCACACACATATCCACACACATGTCCACACACCCACACACATATCCACACACATATCCACACACATATCCACACACACACACCCACACACATATCCACACACACACCCACACACATATCCACACACATATCCACACCCACACCCACACACATATCCACACACCCACACACATATCCA
>NW_004949113.1:5490630-5494547 GCF_000317375.1 Microtus ochrogaster
CCACACACATATCCACACACACACCCACACACATATCCACACACCCACACACACACCCACACACATATCCAAACAAACTAAGTCAATGTAATGAAAACCATTTAAGACCATTTCCAAAGTTGTTTCTCTTCTGTGCCATCACAGGTTCCTCAGGAAAGCAAGCTTTGTTTCTTCTCTCCTCCCTCTGGTTTAAAAGGCTGTGTGCCCTGAGCTGGTGGCTCTGAGTACTGTGTCCTGAGCTGTGTGTGCCCTGAACAGGTAGACCTGAGCAGTTGGCTCTGAACTGTACGCTCCATTGCCACACAGAGGTTCTGGCACAGCACTGGAAGACTTACTGGCTCCTCGGTGGCCTTGGGCAAGGGGTACAGCCATGGCCAATTTAACAAAGATACCCTGCGACAGAGTTCACTTTTGTCTCCTATAAACAACCATGTTTTAGGACTTTGCTCAAGTCGAGTTTCCCAGTCTTCCCTCTTCTCAGACTTAAGACCCGGATTGAGTTTATTCTTCCCCTGTTTTTTCACAACACTGACATTTTCTGTGTTAGACTCTCACCATACTTGGGATTTGGGTCCGAGTTAACCCGGTTGTCCCCCAACAGTTCTGGCCATATAGGAGCTATTACCTTTAGGGGTAATATCTTCCTGCACCCCCCAAACATATTCTAAGCCTCTGGCTGATGGCTAAGAAGTAGTATTATTTCATATTTTGGCAAATTGAGAATCCAGAGGTGCACTTTTAATAAATTACTAACTGAAACCTTCATAGAACATATGTGCTAAAACTCCCTGAACAGACTGAAATTCTTTCCATGTCTTAGACAACCTGGTCGGCTGTCGGAAGTAAGATTTCATTGCTATCACCTTCTATAGCACAGGATGTCTTCAGTTTCCACATGATAGTGATAGCTCCCATCACAGAGTGCACACGCAGGGTGCCAGTATGTCAGTTCAAAGGTAATGGCCTTGGCACACAGCAAGCCTCTGATGGCTGAGGCATGGATGTGGCTCCGCTCACATTTACCAGGCCTAGCTAAATGGTGCAACAGTCACACTGGGATCTTGAGTTTAACTATTCTTGACTGTAGAGCTGTTGCGGGAGGTCCTTCCGCTCCTCCAGCCTATAGCCGCTGAGAGACCACAAGCCATTCTGTTGTAATTGGAGCGGCGGGGCTGCGTCCCCAGCACCCCTGCTGCCTGGCTAGCTTATTCTCAGCGGCTATAGGCTGGAGGAGCGGAAGGACCTCCCGCAACAGTAGAGCTCCAGATTTTCAGAGTTGGAAGAAGAAATCATTGCCTTGCGTCACTGTGATTTGCATGAACAGAGTCATCTTAGTATAGGGGAAGCTCTGGTCAGTACAGCATCAGCATCAGACCCTTCTTCAAGAGAGAGCTGCCTTGGGACCCTGTCACCTTTCTTGTGAAGTCAAGGCGGGAACAGACTTCACAATCTTTTCATGGGAAAATTTGTAATAAAGCGAATTTCATTGGTTAGATTAATTCCTCTTAAATGGATCGCAAAATCTAAGTATTGAGAATGAAATTAATAGCCCTGAGATTATTTTATTGCCTAGGCTGATTGAAACGTTAGGTGGCTATTCAATATGCACATAGTTTGCTACATTCTAAATGATATAATATGTTTGGACAAGTGTACAACTGCACAGTATGAACATGTATGTTAATACGTCTCCACATAGCCCTTCTCTTTGTAGTATAGATGGGCAAAGCAAAATTCTATTGAACAGAGGAATTCTCTCTAGGATAATCAGTTTCTCTATGTGAGAAAGAAATAAACAAAACCAATAGAACAGACAGTGGATAGAAGGCCTGACTCCTATTTGCATGTTTGAATGGATCAGGTCTCGTAACAAATGAGGATATAGAATACCAATAGCTGTATTATCTATAGGAGAAACATGTATTAAAGCACATGAGATATGACTATATGTCCATCAAAATGGTAGAACCCAACAAAATCTGTCCATACCAAATGTTGCCTTTGTGGGTGGGATATAACGGGAGGAGCTGGAACAGAGAGTGTCTGACAGCGCTGTCAAGGGGGTGCTTGGCTGAATGAGTTTGCTGACGGCTCCTATGGCATTGTTGTAAGTCTTCCAACTAGCTTAAGCTATTGCCTGTCCCTGACCTCTTTCTCTTAAAAAAAAAAAGACTATTACGTGCATGTGTGTGTGTAGTGTGTGTGTATATGTGTGTAGATTGGTTTGTTCACATGAGCACAAACAGCCACTGATGCCAGTGCATTGGATTTCCTGGAGAGCTGGGGTTACAGGCAGTTGTGAGCTGCCTGATGTGGGTGCTGGGAATTGAACTCGGGTCCTCTGTAAAGCAGTATGTACTCTTAACCCCAGAGCCATCTCTCTCTAGCCCCCTGACATCTTGCTAATGGGAAAGCAAACAAATAAATATTCAAATGCATAATTAAACAAATGAGCCTCTGTCTAAGGTAATGTTGGGTTGGGTTTCTGTTACTAACAGTTGAACATATTCCTAGCTTACTGAGAGGCGATCATTGACAACTCAGCTGCCCTGAGCTTCTGCTCTGGCCTTTCAGCTCCTTCCAAATGGAAAAATAGTCCCTTGGTTTGTTTGTTCCTGAGAAAGGGTTTCTCTGTGTAGCCCTGGCTGTCCTGGAACTCTGTAGACCAGGCTCACCTTGAACTCAGAGATCTGCCCAACTTTGCCTCTCAAGTGCTGAGATTTAAGGCACGTGCCAGCACTGCCTGGTTGAAATTTGTTTCTTGAGGGCGATTTAAATTATAGTGTAGGGGCTGGAGAGATGGCTCAGAGAGTACCAGGGTTCAGTGCACACATGCATACTCACGCACGCACACACAACACACACACACATGCACACACACACATATGCACACACATATACACACATGCATACACACACAATGTCTTGAAGCCAAAGAAATACATCTGCTCAGTGGTTAAGAACAATTGCTGCTCTTCCAGTGAACCTTGGTTCCCAGCACCCATATCTGGTGGCTCACAAACAGCTTGTCAGTCCAGTTCCAGGCACTTTAACCAGGTAAACAACCTTGGTGGGCACTGATGTAAATAAATCTTCAGAAGTATAAGTGCAGCACACTGTACCACATTACTCTCCTTACTCATTTTTGACTATTTGCTGTTCCCTGGCCAACCCACATGATCTTATGCACACACTGGTAGGAAGGGTAGACAAAGCCCAAGGGGTCAAGAAGCCGAGATAAGTGCCCAAAGCTCCATCAGCCAGCATGAGTGGCACAAGAGTGTTGCACACATATCTCATCTTTTCTCCGAGCATGGAAAATCACATGAGCAAGGACAGCGCATGTTCCCCAAATGCCTTAGTCACTGCGGTGGCCTCAGTGCCAGGCCTGTGTGGTGGACTATGAGGAGAGGCTGGGGACAATGCCGACATACAGCCTGACTCAGGCCTCTGGTCTCTGCTGTGTGATCTTTGACACGTTTCTTGACTTATTTGTAGCTTGGTTTCCTTGTCTCATGACTATAACGTGGAACAGTATATCTACCTCGGGGTAATTTTAAGTAATACATGAGTTCATGCATAAAGAAGCTTATAAAATTGGTGCCTACGTAAGTGTGAGGAAGGAGGAAATTCTAGAAATCCAAATATGCCCAAGGAATAATTGGTCAGCATCGCTTTAACAGTGAGGCACAAACAGGGGGAAATTGTCAGAGCTGCTATGGAAGATGCATTTGAAACTCCCCAGGTAAAGTCCTTGGGTTCTATACATACCTTCTAGAACTTTCCTTCACTCTGGTGTGTGATCTGAAAAGAATGGTGTGTGTGCATGCGTGTGTATGTGTGTGCCTGTGTGTGTGTGTGTGTGTGTGTTTGTGTGGAGAGAGAGAGAGAGAGAGAGAGAGAGAGAGAGAGAGAGA
>NW_004949113.1:5494647-5527279 GCF_000317375.1 Microtus ochrogaster
TGGAGAGAGAGAGAGAGAGAGAGAGAGAGAGAGAGAGAGAGAGACAGAGAGAGAGAGAGGATGTTTCTGAGACATGATTTGACCTGGGCTGTGACTTTGTAACAATGATCTGGGTGAAAGGAGGCTTATATCCTGAGCTGCCCCTCACCAGGCAGAGTCTGAATTCTGAATGGGGGAGACATTGTTCCAATGGGTCCATCTTGGAAGCTATTATTTTGTTCTCAGTGATATCTGGATGTGAGAAATGTATTGACCAGCCAACCATGAGCAATATATCAAGATTTATCATCTCTTGGAGTAAAAATTGACCCCAATTTAACCTCTATTAATATTTATTTCTCAGGTCAATAAATCTAGAATTTGTCTTAGTAAAAGTCAATGTCAGTTGAATCCTGTCTATTAATCTTAGAGGGCATAAAAAAAAAGAAGCTATCATTTGGAAATATTAAAAATAAAATAAGAAAACCACACACAAAATTCCCAGGAACAAAACTCAAAACCCAAATCAAAACCTGATTTAAAAACAAATGAACCCTTTCCCCTGCAGCCAACTGAGTTACAGGGAGGCAGAAGCTCAGGTGCATTCAAGATTCTGACACACCTGTAATCCACAGCCACGGACCAGAAAGTACGGAGGTGTCATGAACATCAATACTCTGTAAGAAGTGCTGAAGACTGCCCTCATCCATGATGGCCTAGCATGTGGCATATATGCCAAAGCCTTAGACAAGTGCCAAGCCCATCTTTGCTTGCATCCAGGTGTGATGAGCTTATGTATGTCAAGTTGGTGGAGACACTTTGTGCTGAGCACCAAATCAACCTAATTAATGTTGATGGCAACAAGAAACTAGAGGAATAGGAAGGCCAGGCCTTTATATAATTGGTCCAGAGGGGAAGCCACAGAAAGTGATTGATTGTAGTTGTGTAGAGGTTAAGGGCTATGGCAAAGAATCTCAGGACAAGGATGCCATTGAGGAGTACTTTACTGTAGGAATTTCTATAGCCAGTAGCCTTTAAGTTGCCCGTCCACTTGAGCATGGCCTCTTATACTATATATGCTGATGTAAAGCGTGGGTCTGGCTTCTCTTCTGGCAGTGTGATTTGGTTCCTGTTCCCCATTCATGCAGAGGATTGTGATCTGTGGGTCTACCCCTAAATAAATAACCCTTTATTATACTCAATTCTGAGCTAGCGTGGGATTTCTTTTTAGTGTTCTTCTTCATCTGGCGCCCACATAGATCCGGACTCCATACCTACCAGGTGTACTGGTTTAAAGGCCTAACTGGTCAACAGCCCAGAAAGCCTCTCAACCCTACCCCTTGGCTTGCCTTTGTTTTTGTAAAATCCCCACCACAGTGGAGCTAACTGCGTGCAGCAACTTAGAAATTTCCCAAGCTCACGAACATCCCCTCTCCCATTGTTGCATTCTTTGCCCTGGGGTGACTTGTGCAGCTTCCGGTTTGTGTTCCCTGCCTGTGAGTTCTGGCCTTCTTGATCCATGTACAGAATTAATTTAATTGCTTTTAATTTGTCAAGCAAAGCATATTTCTCAATATTTAACCAGTACCAAGGTGGCAAACTAAAGTGGCTCAGGACCATTTGTGTTGCCACTGGTTGCATGGCTGCTAGTTGCTACTCTGCAACCACAACTCCTGTCGGACAATAAAGATTATTACACTTAATAATTGTACAATATTACAATTTACCAGACCTCATATCTGGTAATTAATAAATCAATAAACTTGAAAGTTATATAATAGGAGACAACATTACCATTGAAACTTTTAGTAACTTTTTGTTAATACTATGGATTGTATTCTGTGAGGCTTATATGGTTATGGCGATAGATCCATTTATTGCATATTGGGACTCAGTTTTTTTCTTCATATTATATCTTTAAGAAAATGGTTTGATAACAGAGCCAAGAAATGATACAGTCTTTACAGACTAATAATGAACAGCTAGCTGACAGGATTAATACCATCAAAAATCAAAAGTTAGCTGAAAAAACTGATATTGTTGAAAAGGGTAACATTCATTTGACAGACAAAATTAAATATGTGTCTAAGGGTACTGTGAAATTATCTGAAAGAATTCATACTGCTGAATTTGACAAGCAAAATTTGTTAAAAAGTTATGATAGGTTAGCAGATAGAGTATCCCTCCAGGAAGGCAACCTGCACACTATCCAAATAATTAGTTTTAGTAGTCCTGGATGACAGGCCTCAACTGATGTTTAATGCTATTTCAGAGAAGAGACTAAAATTTTAGAACAACGGGAAAAAGCAAAAAAACTTGAGACTTCCCAAGATCAAATTCTTGGTGAGGGCACTGATGCTGACCCACAGGCTCAAGCTCTTTACAATAAACAAATCTTGTTCCTATACCACAAAACAGCCTTAAATGCTTGGTACAGGATTCAAGAACTTGGAAAATGAATTTAATCATAAACAGGGCTGGAGATAACCCTTTAGTGAGTTGTTACAAAGACTAAGGCTATACAAATAGGAGTAACAGACCTAGATGAAAGATGAGTACTTATTGAATATATGGCTTTTGACAATGCCAACTTAGAATGTAAAAAGATATTTGGATCTTTAAAGGTTAGATCAGCACCAATGGATGAATGGATCCTGCATACAATGAAATTGAGACCTTTGACTATAATACTGAATCTTGGGTAGGAGAGGCAATTTCCAAAGGTATGAGGAAACATCAAAATACCGAATGTTTTAATTGTGGTAGTATAGGACACCTGAGAAGGTATTGTAGACAAGGAATTCCAAGGAACAATGTCTCCTTTGGGAATGGCAATAATGGGAAGACTCAGCCTTCAGGTATATGGAGGTTTGGTAAAGGCCAACATTGAACCAATGAATGCAGATCAACAAAAGACAGACAAGGCAACCCAATGCCATTGGGAAACTCCTTTGGGGACCTCTTGGAGGCTTCCATGTCAAAAGTGGTCCAGTCATTTCCAGTCACTGTGGAGGACATATCCCACCAGGAAAGTTAAAAATTTAGAGTCTTCTGTAAAAAAACAAAAACAAAACAAAACAAAAAACAAAAAAACCAAACACATACACCCACAAAAAACATACAGTTCTAGATGATGGAATAAACATGGAGGATAAATCAAAAATTTCAACATATATATGTATACATAGGAAACATATATTCTGGCAGACTTCTATAAATGATCAAAGACAAAACTAAGAGTGTATATAAAGGGCATTGCAATTGTGGGATTGATAGACACATGTGCAGAAATGAGTATCATTACTCCAGAATCTTGGCATCCAAATTGGTACATGTTCAATTATTAGGAATTGGAACCCTTTTTGAAGTGAAAGAAAACATGAGATGGGTTGAATACATCGGGCTAGAAGGACAGAGAGGAAGGCTGAGGCCATATGTGGCTAATATTGCAGTACATTTATGGGGTCATGACCTGCTGCAACAATGGAACACTCAGATTAACATTCCTAAAATGCCAGAAACTCATAATTCTGGAAAAGATGTTATAAGTTACTATACACAGAGGTCACCAGCCATTCAGGCTGTACAAGAACACAAAGTAACTAGCAAATCTTTAGTGATACCAAAGAGCCCTACCTTTAAAATGGTTAACTGAGAAACCAATATGGGTTAAACAATGGCCGTTGACAGAAGACAAACTGCAAGCTTTAGAACAGCTGGTACAGGAGCAACTAGATGCTTGGCATATTGAAGAATCAACCAGCCCTTGGAATTCTTCTGTATTTGTTGTTAAAAAGAAAACTGGTAAATGGAAAATGGTGACAGATCTAAGAGCTGTCAACAAGGTAATTCAATCTATGGGCTCTCTACAATCTGGAATTCCTCTGCCTTCTCTATTACTAAAAGAATGGCCTCTTATAGTTATTGATTTGAAATATTGTTTCTTCACTATACCTTTACAAGAAAAGGACAGAGAAAAATTTGCCTTCACAGTGCCTATCTATAATAATTCTCAGCTTACTAGGAGATATCACTGGACCATTCTTCCACAGGGAATGCTCAATAGCATCCTTCCACAGAGAATGCTCAATAGCCCCACCCTACACTAATACTTTGTAAGTTAACCACTGGAAATCATATGTAAAATATTTCCTAAATAGTCAATAGTCATCCATGTTTGTCATACTTATAGTTAGGCTAATCAGGTTCTTTAGATACTTAGAGATTGTATTCTGCATAAATAAGTAATCTTCAAACACTTCAAAGAGCTGTAGAATATGGCCTATAATTAAGTTAGAGTTCTGTCGACGAAAGACATGATTGCTCCTGGAAGCACTGATCTATTCTCGAGAAAATGTTGATCACCAAAGGTACTCCACTTGGAGCTTGTTTTCTTCTTGGCAAAACTAGACTTTGGGCAAGGAACTGCCCATGCATCGGCCACTGAAAAATGCACAATGTCTGGACAAGACAAGCAGGATACAAGAAAAAAGACTGTCAAATCTTACCAAGACAGGGTAAGATGGTTTTGAAAATTTTCCTGCCTCTGAAAATGGTCTGTCAGTTAAGCTAGGCCTTAGCCAAAGTTGGTTGCTTCAACGTTGCAAATGAGACTTTGAGTGATTGCCCAGGTAGCCAGTTGTCTCTGTCATTTGTTGCACATTTTCGAAGTTGCTTGATTGCATATCCTGCTTATTCAAGTAATATTATTTCCAGTCTCAGGTCTTTGTTGAGGTTGAAGACTAGATAGTTTTAGTTACTTTCCTCTCATGATTTGGCCAAGTTATTTATAATACAAGGCTTAAACTCCTTAGGATAGGATAATTATCAATACATTTATCACATGTTTCTTGCTTGATATTGTTTATACTGGTTGTAATTCTTATTTTTATACCTGATATTTCTTCTTAGCATATATAATTTTGTATTAGACTTAAAACTCTCTTATTTCCTTTAATCCCAGCACTCGGGAGGCAGAGGCAGGCGGATCTCTGTGAGTTCGAGACCAGCCTGGTCTACAAGAGCTAGTTCCAGGACAGGCTCCAAAACCACAGAGAAACTCTGTCTCGAAAAACCAAAAAAAAAGGGGGGGGGGAGGTCCTGTAGAAATTCCTACAGCCAATAACCTTTAAGTCACCCACCCACTTGGGCATGGACTCTTACATATGCCGATATAATGCGTGGGTTTGGCCTCTCTAGCAGTGTGATTCGGTGCCTGTTCCCCATTTGTGCAGAGGATTGTAATCTGTGAGTCTACCCCTAAATAAATAACCTTTTATTATTCTCAATTCTGACCTAGTATGGGATATCTTTTTAGCATCCTTCTTCAGTACTTCAAGTGCAAAAAAATGAATAAATAAAAACTTTGGGTCATAAAAAATGGAAAAAATGAATACTCAGCCTTGAACATAATTTGTCTTCACTCCCCAGTTAACATTCTCAGTGGAGTGAAACTTCAGTATCCAGAAAATGAGGTACAGGGCTGCAGTCTAGAATCAGCTGATTTCAAGTTCATTATTTTACTTCTCTGATCCTCTTCTTCCAAAGAGCTGCATTTCTTTCTATTTTATTCTGTTAGGTTGGGCCTGTAACTTAGTGATAGGATGCTTTCCTTGCATTTATGAGGCTCTGGGATAGATCCCTGAGATTATATAGAGGATGAAGAGGAAAAGAGAGGAAGAGAGAGAGAGAGAGAGAGAGAGAGAGAGAGAGAGAGAGAGCGCAAGGAGGGATGGAAGTATATGCAATTAGTGTTTTTATTTTGCCCACAGTCTTCCAAAGAATGTCAGCTCTGCTACTACATTTTTCTGACTTTACTAGAAAGAAACCTACACTATGTTCTGTTTTTAAAACCCCATAAAATGTGATATTAAATTCTGATAAGACCGGCCAGGACATGTATTTCCCACCTTTTCTTCACACGGTATTGTTCTCTCATAATGCTTTGTGTGAAAGGGTAGGTAGCTTGTTCCGACACACATGATGTGTTTAACACATCCATTTTAGACATATTAGCCACCTACAGCTCCTATCTCCCTTCCATGCTTCATTTTCTCACTTTTCTTTTGTCCTTGACAATAAATTTAATACTTCGGAGTTTTGATTCATTGTGTGTGTGTGTTTGTGTGTATGTGTGTGTGCAATAATTGAATACCTGATATTGAGTAATAGATAAAGTGGTTCATTACCTCAAGATTGTGGTTGTTGGAGGATCCAAACAGCATTGTGCTTGTATCTAACAATGCTCCTGAAGACACAGTAAAAATGTGTTGTATGGCAGAGGAGAGAGAGAGAGAGAGAGAGAGAGAGAGAGAGAGAGAGAGAGAGATCTCCCTTTAGGAAATAAGTTGTTTTTTCTTAAACAACTTTCATTTGGAGGAACTAACTCACTCTTGAAGATCTACATTAATCCACCCCCAGGGATTGTGTCCCTAAGAACCAACTGTATCTCTTTAAATCCCCACTGCAATATCTATGTATTTATTTATTTAGAGACAGTGAGTGTCTCTCTGTGTAGCTCTGGTTGTCCTGGAACTTACTCTAGACCAGGCTGGCCTTGAACTCGATCCAGGTCTGCCTGCCTCTACCTCCCCAGTGCTGGGATTAAAGGCATATGCCACCACTGCCCGGCAACTTTTAATATTTTTTATTCTTTAGGCTTAATCAATATCTGCTAGCACTGACACCTAGAATCTTCCATCTGAAGCTAGACACATTATCCATTGTCCCTTGGCTTCCTGCTTTAACTAGCAAACAATAGCTGGTGCACATAAGCACTTCCCAGGTCTGGCTGCTTATGTGAGTCAGGGGTACACAGATGAAATGGGGCATTGGCTTCCCTGACCACTCGCTCTCACTCTCCAAATTTGCCTCTCCCCTTCCCATCTCACTAATTCATTTACTTTATGGTGGCAACATAGTACCCGATTATTTTATTTGTTTAGCCGGGTCTCTGTTGTCATGTGACAGGGATTTACTTCACATGTCTTCCATGGCTACATTACTTGGATCCCACACTTATTTCGTTTGCTAGTAAATATTCATTTACCTACTAGTTCTATGGTATATAACGAATAAATAAATACACAGTTGCAAGGATGCATATGAAAGTAGATGCAGCAGACTGAATTCCAATCTCCCCCCCCCCCATATATTCTTTGCTGTGTGACTTGAAGTCTTCGGATATGCTTTGCAGAAGCGAGGAGGGTTTTCTTGACTGAAGCAGGCTGCAGCTGAGAAGTTGTCACCTGCTTTCTCTCCCCTCTTGTGGTGAGACCTGCCTTCCTGGCCTACTCCAGAGAGGATTAGCACTGCCGCTTGCAGTCCCTTAGTCTAGACGGTTGGGTCTCAGAAGCATGAGTCAGTTTTCGGCTTCTCGCTGGTGGGCTGATTTACTGCGGAGGAATGGGGCTGCAGTCACAGCCAATAGTGACAGGTGGCAGGTAGCAGGTGAGCTGTAGGAGTGCCCATCAAGCAGGCAGTTCTATGTGCCTGAGGTTTGAAGACTCAGGTTTTCCCGATTGGGCAGGAGGGTATAGAATTAGTAAGTCGGGGCAAGTGGAGAGCGTCCTCATGGCCATTCTTTTCCTCCTCCCTCCTGTCTCTGTCCCTCACACAACAGAAGCCTCAGGGTGGATATGGCTCCAGCAACTCCCAGAGGAGCCTCCTTTGCTATAAGCCACCTGGCTGAGGGAGAACAAGTCACGCCTTGCTGTGAGCGTTCATAGTCTCCATTCCCGCTATCTATGAGAGGAAGCAAAGTTAATTCGACATTTATTCATCTTCTATAATGAACTTGTGAAGAATGGCGGGGATCGCTTCCCGCAGGCTCCCAGAACATCATTTTCTAAATGTGTGTGTGTGTTTTTTTAATCACTTAAAATGTTTATCTGCCCTGAGGTTTCAAGACAGACGACTCACTGTTCCAAGTCCTATGCAGAATCCATAATAAATTCACTATTAATTGGAGCAGCAGGAAAGTCAATTACAGAAAAATACCCAATCTTTTTATCAACCTACTCATATTTCTTATTATCTGGCATGCAACGTTTGTTTTTCCAACACAAATAATGTTAGCACTTATGCATTTAATTTACTTTTCTTGGAATCTCTCTCTCTCTCTTTTTTTTTTTTTGTTTGGTCCTTAATGCAGTTTAAAAAAAAAAACATTTCCGGCTTCTATTTAAATGGTGGTATTAAAAAATTTTAGAACATTATAATTTAACTATGTTGCCATGACAACAGTGAGGCTTTCGAGATGATTATCCAGCATTCTGAGTTCCAGAGCTGAGAATATAGGAAGTCACTCAGTGACAGAGAGACTTTGGCAGGACCCAGCATGAAGGAGACTCACCCTGTCTTATAAAGAAAGGCCTCCTGTCTTTAGTGTATCACAGAGATGTCACCAAACTATAGTGGGCTGTGCCTGTCCAGTTACAGTTGAAGTCCCAGACTTTGTTTTCATTGGCATGTGTTAGGTCACATGATGACCTCTGAGCTAACCAGAACAGACAAAAGTGTGGCTAACTTTGATGGATCTCAGGCTTTATGTTTTGAGTTTGTTTCTCCGTAAAAACAGAGGTAAGATGGGCCTCACTTTTGTTATATAGAAGGAAAAGAAGTTTCCCCAAAAGAAGTTGCCAGTATTATCAGAACTGGCTAGGTAAAATGACTATAAATCTCGTCTCATCTGTGTGCATCTAGGAAAAACAAAACCAAGTGTGTATCACAACTTGAAAAATTCTGGCCTTCTACAGTAGATTTAATTTTTGGCTGTAAAATCATTCTCCGGGAAAGGTCTGAATGTACGTGACAAACTCAAAATTCCTGTTTTGAAATCCCATTCCCAAGGTGATGGCATTAGGAACTGAGACACCTGGGAGGCGATGATGTCACAGAGACAGCGTTCCTGGATAAAAGGTGTGCTGCTGTTAAAGGGCCTGAGCCCCAGCCCCCTGTCCCTTCTACCAAACGAGTCCATGAAAACAGAGCTGTATGTGGGTGGGAACGTGGACAATTGTGGGAATAGGATTTCTACTGTGCATAGGCCAGTCAGTTTATGTTATTTTGTAAGAGCGGTAGGATGGATTTTTAGATGTTCCGCCATGAACTGTTAGATCTAGACCTTTACGTTGTCCGCATCATGGTCGAATCCACTTTCTGTCTCTTGAGCTAAAATTTGATAATGTGATTGATATTGGCCTCCTGGACATCAGAGAGGGACGGGTCAGGGTGCGATAGTATACCACAGTGCTCCAGTGTTGACTTGTGACTTTTGCTACTGTCACGGGAAGAATGTGCTATGGGGATTGGTTGGCCCCAAAGATGTGAAGCACACCTGAAAATGATTTGTCACCTGGGTCCGATCTTGCTAAACTCAAATCATCCGAGCTGGGCTGAACTACAGCTGCACAGGTGAAAGAAGTCTGTTGATAAGGGTTGGCGAGATTTTTTTTTTTCTGCTTATGATATAGCTGTGACATTTCTTACTCCATCTAACTCTGGAGGAACTGGCAATGGGGATGTACCTGAGAGTCCACTAGCTGCGTTTTCAAGAAAGCCATCCATCTTTTCTCTTCAGTCTGTCCGGACCATCTGTGAAGTGAATAAAAATGATTTCTAATTAGTTGAGTAATTTTCCACCATGATTCCCCCAAAATTAGATTTTATTTCTATTGTCGCCTTTTTTTTTTTACAAACTTCCCCCCAAACTCTAAGAGTTTGTAATTTGTGTCCCCAAGTGTGTAACATTGAACAGGATGCTATAAATATTCCACCACTCTGAGCATGCTCAATAAGAATTACAGTTCTATTATTATGACTACACTTAGCATCTACAAATTTGCCTGTAAATGGAGATTTATTGGGGGTTTCAGCTTCTCGGCGACAGAACAATATTGATGTCTTCACAAGGACAAGCAAGTTAATCCATTCTTTCTGTATGCTTAGAGATGCTTGCTAATGCTGTTAGTTTGGGCAGCTGGCTTTGTACATACAGCAGCTTCTTTGTTACATGCGAGGGCTGGAGAAGGGCTGGTATTTGTGTATCCTTTTGTGATGTGATACAGGACTTGAGATTGCAGAGAACAAAACATGGAGATAGACCTTCCATTTATCCTGAGCCGCAGACACTCAAATAAGGCATGGAAAGGGGGCCAAGCCTGGTCCCTGTAGGAGAATCTACGGCGACTCCTTGAAGAAGGCTCGTAGTTACAGAGGGGCCTCTGTGACTCAATCCACCTAGGTTTGAATCTTATAATTCATTAAATCATGTAATTCATTCAAGAAACCTTTACTTAAGACTCATTTGAATTGCATAATTTATCCAAGAAACCTTTACTCAAGGCCTGTACTAAGCTGAGCAAGGTTTAAACAGTGCAGGTTCAGGCTCGGCAGGGCTAACATTCTACCGAAGTGTTTTGAGTTGATCAGGTTATTCTATAAAGGTGTAAATGCAACTCACAGGAGTTCTGATGATTGTAGGAGAGGGCTTGACCTCAGCAGGCAGCTTGAGAAGTTCTTTTTAAGGAAGACATGATGAAGGTGAGTTCTGGGGAACAAGTATAAGACAACCCTGTGCTTCAGAATAGAGCAGGCAGGTGGCCACAAGTCTTGTGTTAGGATGCAGCCCCTTACACTCTAGAATCAGAAAGGACTGTAGCAGTGGTGGGGAGATGCAATGGACTGGTGTTTCTTAGATGTGCCTGGAGAAGAAGGCAGAGACCATACGTTCAAGACAACCTTGGGACTTTATATTCATTCTAAGGGCAGTTAGAAGCCATTGCATAGGGTTGAATATGGCTGGGGCATATGAAGGACCCACTGTTTGATGCCATTGTCTATTACAAGGAGGAATAGTCTGGGTGTTTAAGACAACCTACCCCTCAGATTGAAGGAGTACAGGTATGATATTTCCATGTTCCATTCTCTTTTGTTATGGATTATTTTTCTCCTTCAAAACCCTTGTTGAAGTGCACTTGCCATTGAAACAGTTCTATTATTATGACTACACTTAGCATCTACAAATTTGCCTGTAAATGGAGATTTATTGGGGGTTTCTGCTGGAAGATGAAACGTAGCAGGGGTTGTCCATAGATGGCTGTACTCCCAGCTCTTAGGCAAGTCACAAGTTCTTCCATGGGATGATATGGTAAGAAGATTCCTCCAGGGCTTGGTGTTGGTCTTCCCAGCCTCCAGAGCTGATAGCCTATAAACCCACGGTCATTATAAGTTATGTAGGCACAAATGGTCAGGAATGTCTTTACTGCCACCAGAACAGATTCTCCCATTTGTGGTATCTGCTGGTTCTCCCTATTGGTAGGTTGTGTCTTTATCTGCTTGTAGGTTATTCTGAGGTCAATTTTAGTAGGGTCAGTACCCATGAGAGCACAAACGCCATGGATTGTGAAAGGGTTTCTATTAATATCGATCTGTTAACTTAATATCTCTGCCTGGTTTTAGTAAGAGTTTGAGAAGGGTACAAGAGATAAGAGCCCTTGTCCCAACCTAAGGTCAGAACTGACATACATAAGAAGAGATGTCTCACAAATCAGGACTGGCTTTGTTGCTATTGAAGGGGAGGCTAGCTACCATGTTCAGACACATAAACAGGAAGCAAAAGGCTTCCTGTTTCTACACCTGAAAATTAAACTTATTGTTTCTGACTATGTCAAAGACTGTAACATGGAGGGGGCTTGCTTGTTGTTGTTGGTTTTGGTCCCGCCTGGTACCCCACAGCTGTTTAGCCCCAAAGAAAATCACACATAGGTCTCCATAAATTATAAGCTGATTAGCCCATTAGCTCTAGCCTCTCACTGGCTAACTCTCATATCTTGATTAACCCATTTTTCTGATCTATGTTAGCCATGTGGCTCAGTACCTTTTTCAGTGGGGCAGATCACATCCTGCTGCTTCAGTGGTCTGGGCAGGAGTGGGAGGAATCAACTTCCTCCTTCCCAGAATTCTCCTGTTCTCATTACATCATTTCTACTTCCTGTCTGGTTTTCCTGCCTGGCCTGGCCAATCAGCATTTATTTATAACATGATTGACAGAATACAGACAATTCCCCCCTCGCCAAAAGACGACTAGAGCTCATACTTTATGTTGGATAGAGTTTTACTGCTGAACCAAGTGAAGGTTAAGAGCATGGTCTCTAGTTCCAGCACTTGGGAGGCAGAGGCAGGCAGATCTCTGGGAGTTCAAGGCCAGCCTGGTCTACAGGAGTTAGTTCCAGGACAGGCACCAACCAAAGCTACAGAGAAACCCTGTCTCGAAAAACCAAAAAGAAAAAAAAAAAAGAGCATGGTCTCCATCTTAACAAGAAGAAATGAAGAACCAGGGACTACAGTGAGAGTCCAAAACGTGCAGGGACCAGTAGGGGAAAACACACAGTGTTCCTTGAAGGGAGTGAAATTTGAATGACAGACTTCTTATTCAAAGACTATTGGTTGTTGACTATGGTGTAGGTTCTACTATTGAGGGTGACTTTGGGTTGACACAGAGACATGATGACATTCCGTGATGAGGTTCCATATTAGGCAACAACACAGAGGCATTTTTGGTCCAGAGAGACAGGCTAACTAATTGATAACCTTGTTGGTGCTCCAATGACCTCACCATGGCAATCATCCCTCCTGCTAAGGATTCCTTACTGGCGTTATCCCTCTGGTAACAGAGGCTAAAACAGACAGGAAGGGATGGGCATTCAACATTGGCAGGACAAGTCCTCTGCCAGTGACAGGCAAAAGCTAGTTCATAGTCTGGTTTCTTGGCTTCTCATATGATCCAACTTGTAATGAGGTTGCCCATGTGGACATTGAGTACAGCTGTCTATGTGCAAACCTCTCTTCCTTATGGGCATTTCCTGAAAGTACTTCTCAAATCAGAGTCTCACACCTTATCTGCACCTCAAGATCTTCCTCGGGTAAGGTAGCCCTCTACCTTTTCACTACTTAGAGGAAGACACATTAAATATTAAATTAAATCGATGGCTCAGAGGTTAAGAGCATTGCCTGCTCTTCCAGAGGTCCTGAGTTCAATTCCCAGCAACCACATGGTGGCTCACAACCATCTGTAAAGGGGTCTGTTGCCCTCTTCTGGCCTGCAGGCATACACACAGACAGAATATTGTATACACAATAAATAAATAAATATTTAAAAAAATATTAAATTAAATCATGTTCCCAAATGCTTACTCATAAGATCAGTCAGCTTCCAGATATTGTTGAGCACCCATGCCTCCCGAGCAGTGTGGGCATTGTGCCAAGCAGTCACATGCTGCACACTGGAAGTGCTCATGGGCTATTTTTCACTGTGAACATGATTCACATCACGACATTGACTGTAATAGGCTTGTTTTTTGATTTTTTAAAATGAGTTTGTCTTTCTTCTATCACAAGTGTTCTAATATGTTTATAACATGTTGCAATGTTGACTCAGCTGCTGCTAAATACCAAATGCCATACACCATCACGGGGTGCTTATCTTAAGCCCAAAGGGCTCATCTGGTTATAGCGAGTGTATCATATCATGCTGATGTTGACAACTCTTGCAATTCTCAGGTCAGGTCTTGGGCAATCACGAGGCCTATTTAGCCAGAGATCACCTACTTTTGCAGAGCAGGTCAGGATTGCTATCTTAGCTCAGTGTTCTCTTGGATGGTAATCCAATCTGCCTCCATATTGTTATTCTTCATGTATGTACTTGCCAGCAGGTGCTTTCCTCTTTCTACGAATGTAGCTGATCATACAAAACCATAAATTCCATCAGGACATCTTCATGCATGTTATATAATATACTTCAATCACATTCACCTCCTATTATCTTATCTTGTCCCCCTCCCTCTTTCCACTGGTCCCTTCTACTTTTATGAGTTCCAATTATATATATATACACATATATATGTATATATATATGTAAAAAATTAGACTGTGTGTATAAGATAAAACATGAAATATTTGCTGTCTTAAGGTGGCCATTCTCATTTGGATGAAATAGATTTTTAAAAGGACCCAGTTCCAAAGCCCTAAGTAATGCCATGCTGCTTGTTTTTCATGTCCCTTCCCTGTCTTTGGCCGTAGCTGGGCAGGACAACATTGCTTTGGAATTACTGTACACATTTTCTATGCTCTTTGCTTCTACCTTTACCGTTGCCAGTAGGTTTCTTCTGCAATGTTTATTTAAATGCCAGGGGCAGAGCCCTGCAGCTGGAAGGGACTTACACTCATGCTGAAACACTCCTGGGGACTCAGAGAAAGCTCCTTTAGTCTGTGTCTTCCTGGCTGCTGCTCCTTTCAAGAGAATGTGCCAGGATATTGTCACAAGCAGGAACAGGCCCCAAGGGAGCAGGCATGGAGTCCTGCCCAGTTGTCAGGCATTCCACTCATGATTTCTCCCAGTGGATAGCCACTGGATAGCTCTCTGTGCTCACTAGGCAGTGACTATGCTGCTTTCTGTAGAGATAATGGAGGCTCAAGGTATCCAAAAAAGCAGGGAAAGGAAGAGCTGGGGGACGATGAGAACAGGATGTGAGGAGTCACACCTGGCCAGATGAGGAGACAGGGGTGTGAGGTGCAGAGAAAGGATGCTCACTAAGCAAAAGTGAGAACCAGAAAGATGGACAGAAGTACATGGCAGATCATAAGACCATGGCAGATTCACTAACCATGAAGAGAAGAGCAGAAAGATGGACCCTGAGAAATACAACAAAGAACAGCACAGCTCTGTTTGGAACATGGCTCCTGGAAAGCTAACCCAAACACGTTGCATCTCTCTGCTGCCAGAGCCTCTGAGAAGGACAGTGGACTTAAACCAGGCTGTCTGGGTTTGAATCTCATGTGGGTGCTAAGTGACTTCAAGTAACTTGCTTAACCTGCACAATTCTAGATTCACAAGACAGTGATGCCACAGGGGAGCTTAGTTCGTGGAGATATAACAAGATGCACAGGAGTCCATGCATGTAACATGCTGAGAACAGTGCCAGGCCCCAGGTCCCTGCCGTGTAAGAGTTATTAGACAAAGTTAATAGAGATGGTGGAAACATCTCTTGACAATGACTATTCTTTCAGGATCCAGAACCATCATCACTTTTAGTGGTTCCCAGAGATGAAGGGCACCTGGTCTCCTTTCTTCCCAATTGTCCTCATGTGACTTCCCTCCCACCCTTGCCCTGGTGATGATCATTTCCACCTACCTTCCTCCAACAGCAGGTGTCATCCCTTCATGCTCGCTCCCGGACAAGCCAAGCTGCAGCACCTTCTGGGGGCTGAATCAGGGCTCACACAGGCTTCCCTCTTTGCCTGCTCTGTGTTTTCAGGCAATGGCACCGAATGACACTTCCCATTTCCCCTAGGACAGCTCCTAAGCAGGTTCTATGACAGGGCCCCTTCCAATCACAAAACCATGTTTCAAACCCATCAATAATGCACTGGCGTGTTTGCATGGCCTTTCACCCAGCAGGTGGAAGCCTCAGAAAGGGGCTCCTCCCACCTCCCCAACAAGGCACCTGGCATTTTCAGTTGCTATCCAGCAGGTTGAGCAGCAATTGGTGTTGTGTGTGTGAAGGTAATATCTTTGCAAGAGTAATCAGGTCAAACTGTCTCCTAAACTGTTACTCGGATGGCAAGCATGTGGGGGGGGGGTCCTTTAAATGAGGCCATGCCTTGCTTCTTCAATTCCAGCAGAAGAGGTACCTAGAACAGTTCTTTGGAGAGGGAGCTCTATCCCAGGGAGGGCCCCGAAGGTTGAAATCGATTGGCGAGGCCGTTGTTACTTCTTCCTCCTCTCTCTGGAATACTCAAGAGGAAGAACTGCCATGAGACAATTTCCAGTTCACACAGTTGCCTGTCAAATGTGGGCTCTTGGTAAAGCAGCACATGTAGTGTGTGCACAGAGACACGGAGAGTGCAGTGGATGGATAGGACTGCATGAACAGGGACAGTTTGCATTTGAAGACCAGGATGAGGGCAAGGCTCCCTGCCAAATGGTTCTGGACCCCCACCCCAGCCAATTGTTCTGTCTGCCTACTCCCCAAACTCCGCAGAAAGACTACCTCTTCTTTCCCCTGTCTATGTAACCCCCACCGTGCAAGACCTCACCCTACTCCCTCCTGGCTTTCCTCACCTTCTGGAGGTGCACTGTGCCCCACCCACAATATCTTTTCTTTTACATATTCCTCCAAGAGAAATTCCCACCTGAACTCAGAATATTCTTTGCTGAGCCGGGTGATGGTGGCGCACGTCTTTAATCCCAGCACTCGGGAGGCAGAGGCAGGCGGATCTCTGTGAGTTCGAGACCAGCCTGGTCTATAGAGCTAGTTCCAGGACAGGCTCCAAAGCCACAGAGAAACCCTGTCTCGAAAAAACCAAAAAAAAAAAAAAAAGAATATTCTTTGCTGGCCTGGAAGAAACCTAAAATCTAAAGCCTTGCTTCTCCTTTTTCTCTCAGCCCATCTCAAATACCCACTCTCCCCACACACACCTGCTTGCTCTGGCTGGCTCTCCCACTGGCTCCCCCCACCACACACAAGCTTGCCTGCCGAGACCTACCTCCAGCTCTCTGTCTGCCCTGTCCCCTTTCCTGCACGCATCTGCGCAGACTTTTTCATAAAAACGTCAGCTGTTAAGTTAACGTTATTTAAGGGGCCTTGGGTTTTCGTTCCTGAGTGCAACCTAAGCTGGATCCTCGAAGGCCTGACAAGAAGCCCAGGCGGTATAAAACATGACCCACAGAGGCACTAAATAAATAACCTGCCTGTGGGCTCCCAGGTCTCTCTATTTATCACTGAGGCAAAGATAAGGATCTGATTTAGAGTGAACCCTGGTGAGGGTCTGACCAGCACAAGCTGTAATATGATCTGCGGGGGAGGGCTGAGAGCCCTAAACAATGTGAAGAAACCCTGTCAGATAAATAAAACAAACTGTTTGTCCATTAAATAGTGCTGTCAGTAAGAGAACCGGGAAGCCAAACACAGCTAAATCCAATTCCTTTATGGCCGCACAAAGGCAGAAACATCTGAACCACGTTGGGGAATAAGTTTCCTCAGAACATTCTGGGGGCTGGGAAATCTGATTATTGAAGTTCCTGGGGGGGAGGAGATAGCAGATTTTTGATCCAGGGCATGCCCTATGCCCTCTGTCAACCATGGACTTTGGAGTCCTTTTATGTGTCATGGCTTTTCATCCTGTTGGTCTAGCCCACCCGGTTGGCTTGTTCCTGTGAACCCATGAGTTGATCCTGGCAAAAGAATTCCGAAGAAATGACTATGGGATTCCTGGAAATGCCAGTGTCCAGGTGATCGGGGTGACTACCGAAGGGCTTGCCAAGGGCAGAGCCAGAGGTGGAGGAGCTCATGACAAAGGACAACCTGCCGCCCAGCCTTGCCAGTCCGGCTGCCTCGAAACACAGCCCACTGCTATTAAGTCTGAGTGTGTCCAAAGATCAAGACAGAGTTTGAATGTGAAATCTCAGGGGTCCACATAGAAATGTGAGGTTTCTAACATGTCCAATGTGGCCATAGAATGTTCTTTGAGTTCCACGTGTGGTTAGTTGAAAGCTGTGTGTGTGTGTGTGTGTGTGTGCGTGCGTGCGTGCGCGTGCGTGTGTGTGTGTGTGTGTGTGTGTGCGTGTGTGCGTGCGTGTGTGTGTGTCTGGCAGCTTACTGACGACAGTCCCTGGACTAGGGCAAGCATGGCATAATGTTTTCCTGGGATTCACCATGAAACTGCTGTTCTTGCCATGTTGAGCTTAGGGGTACACAGGATGCAGAGACAAGACCCATTCTCAAGTTCTCAGGCACACCTACCCGCATCTCTCCCTTCCAACTTTCCCATGGAATCCATGCAGCTCATCATTGCACGTGATACAGAATCATCCTTTGACAGAGATTCGCTGCCATTGGTGTCCCACAGCTGTTCCTGAGATGTGTACCCCTGCACAGAAAACTCTATCTCTCTCTTTGATAGTTTCTCAATAGTGTTTGGATAGGGACTGTGGGTCAGTAGTTCTCTTGAGGCTTAGGGCAGCCAAAAACATGCTCGCATAGTTTAGCAACGACAATGACAGTATAAGTGAGTCCTCTGCTTCTTCCAGCCTTCTGCATACCAGAGTCTAGTCTGTGTTCTTGAAGATAACCGACCATGCAAGTGGTCAGCATGGCCAGGCCTGGCTTGTGAGTTGATCCAGAGGCTATGCCAAACTGGCCAGCAGGAGCAGGCTGCTCTGGAGGACTGTGGTTGGTTCTCAGTAGAGGCCCAGAGCCACCAGGGCTGTGTGCTAGACAGGCCCTTCCAAGATCTTTTCCTGTAGATCCAAGAGGGTGTGACCCAGGGACACTGATTCCTCTACTCGTCATCACTGGTGAGTCTGGGCTAGCTTCTACTTGCTGCTTTAACAAGTGTTAAGTTTTGATTTGCCAGAACCCTCAGACTTGCTTGCTTGCCAGAACTGTAAAAATGTTTGCCATCTGTGGCTCCCCAAGAACCCTCTAGAAGACGGACTGGGCTTGAATATGGGCTTGAGTTTTGATGTACCCTTTGTGAGCGTGGAAGTGAAGAAGGCACCTGTGTCTCTGCTATGATCTGGAGAAGTAATTCTTCTCCATACCTTACAGATGGCAGAACTCACATCCAGAAATAGAAAGTCACCACAATTTTAGATCCAGGACGAGACCAGTCTTCTTCACAGAGGCTGTCACCATAGCTGTCCGCTGTGGGATCTGTTCAAGTCACTCATTGTGAGTTCAAGTTCATTTTGGGAGGGAGAAGAGGAAGTACTTATTTGTATAGAATTACATATTTTCCTTACATTTGATTTTTGTTATTGAATTATTCTGCCACCTTTCCTTGCATCAAGCCAGAATCAGGTTCTGTATTTCCTTGGCTTGGGATGTTCTTGATAGAACGTTAGATCCCACTATTCACTCACTGGGAACCCTATGTGACAAGGATCAGGGATTAATTCTAGTTGGAAAAGCAGCTCCCAGGGATTGCGGGTGGAGTAGACAGAGACTAAGGACAAATGTTAAATGGATTGACAATACTGAAACTTGAAGTGTTTATCCCAATAAATATTTTATATCGGAATTCTGGATATTTAATCTTTAGTTCTGAAATAAATGGAATATAAGCTTAATAGTTTATAGGTGATGAGGCAGGGCTTGGTGACATCTGTCTATGATCTTAGCAGTTGGGAGGTGATTCCTGGAGCCCATACATCCAAGAGGAGACAGGAAAATACAGTAAGACCTGATCTAACAACAACAACAATATGCATTCACGGGCATTTCTACATATATCCATAAAGAGCAGGTTCTTCATATGTGAGGAATTCCTTAAGTGAATAATTGCAATTTTTTAAGTGAATAAAAATACAATGTAAGATTTCCTCTTAACATATAGTTAAGAGGAATATTTTACAAACAAGTACATGTTGACCAATAGGAGTGAAAATTGAAGGGATATAAGTGACTTTGGGTCCTAGCTGACCCGCAGCTTCAAATGATAGCAGCGGAAGTCTTTACCTCTTTGCCTTACCTGATGCAAGTTCTCTTCCTCTCAGCATACACCCTACCAGCTGAACAACAGTCTTGTACACCTGTCACACTTTTTATTGTCTTATTTTGGGACAAGTGCGCCACACCCCCCCATCCATTCATCGTTATGTAGTGTGCTGATTACCTGTTGTGGATTCAACAAAATGGACAAACAATAAAGACATGGCGATGTCCAAAGGCAGGGAGATCAAGATTGTTAAGGACAAAGTGGGGACTTCTCCTGGTCAAGAATGAGCTATGGATGCCTTCTACAAATAGAGACAAGATGGGTGTAAGCAAAGAAGTCAAGTCCACTTTCTCTCCTGTCTCATACTCACACCCATGAAACCAGGATGTCAAAAACCTGAAATGAACACTCACTGAGAAGAGGACGGAGGACAAGGTCCCTCTGCACTTGTGAGATTTCTAACGATGTTGTTTTAGGAAGACTGTCTAAGTTTTGTTTGCCTTTAAGAACCTCCAGTAACTCAGCCTGGCTAATAAAGTGTTGGCCTAGTACATTATGGAAGTCCTGGGAGGCTACTGAATCAATTAGAATGATTTGTAATTAGCACACCAACCTAATGACAGGGTGTCTCTAAATGGCTTGAAAATAGTTTGGTCTTTTAAGGGACTTGCAATGCCCCTCTTATGAGCTCATTTATATTAGTGATGGGCTTATTAAGTTTACAAAAATTCTGCAAGATAAATTTTTGCCCTAATTCTGCATGAAATGTCCCAAATTCCGAATGAAATGGTTTTGAATAATGACTAAGTTGTTTTGGTAGATAGAAACTTTCCCATCCATGTAGAAAATTATTCACAAAGCCTCTGAAATTGGATAGCACAAAAGGCACCTTCGAGAATTCTAACTGACAGGAAGAAATAATGTTAGGTTTAGAAGTCCTGTCAAATAGAGGAGCCAGAAAGAATTGATCTGCCATTTAGGTTGCCATCACCACAACCATACAGATTATCCAAGTGCACAGTGGCATAAAATAAGTTTTTACCTTTGTCTGCCTCTGTTTAGGTTTGTATTCTACTGCTGTGACAAAGACCATGGCCAAAAGCTACTTAGGGAGGAAAGGGTTTATTTCTAGTATATTCTCAGCCAAGAGTTCACCTCCAAGGGAAGTTACGGCAACTCCAGTCAGGAACCTGGAGGTAGAAATTGAAGCATGGAGTGACGTTACTTTCTGACATACTCCCCCTTGGCTTGCTTAGCCTGTTTTCTTATAGAACACAGTACCACATACCAAGGGTAGCTCTGGACACGTTAAGCTGAGTCTTCTCACATTAACCATTAACCTAGAAAATGCCCTCATACACTTGCCTATAAACAAATATTACAGAGATCTTTTTTCAATTGAGGTTCTATTTACCAAGATGACCCTCATTCGTGTCAAGTTGACAAAAAAACATACCCCGCACAATTGACCCCTTGTTAACTAAACTTACACACACACACAACTATTAAACTATAACCTTTCCATTCTTAATTATCCCCACATCTCATATTAATATCATTACCACAATATTAAACCTGTTCCAACTTTTAAAAAGGCCCACAGTCTTTAAAAGTTTAGTCACTTAAAAAAAAATAAAGTCTCTCTAAAAAATAGACCAGTCTCTGAATTGTGGGTTTCTGTAAAATAAAACAAGGCTGCATACTTTTTATTCCAAGAGAGGATTTCATACCAAGGCATAATCACAATCAAATCAAAGCAAAGGCCGGGCGGTGGTGGCGCACGCCTTTAATCCCAGCACTTGGGAGGCAGAGGCAGGTGGATCTCTGTGAGTTCAAGGCCAGCCTGGTCTACAAGAGCTAGTTCTAGGCCAGGCTCCAAAGCCACAGAGAAACCCTGTCTCGAAAAACAAAACAAAACAAAAAATTAAAGCAAAATGATAGTCCAACAGTGTATAAAGCTTAGTGTGAGAAGCTCAGACGTCTGGGAGTCACTGACCATTTTTCTGGCTCCAAAGATCTTAGCAGTTTTACTTCTCAGTTGCAGCATCGTTGTACACATAGCTATTTTCACAGACTGGGGCTGCCGCATTCTATGGCTACTGCTCACATTGGTAGTTGTCCCATGATACTGGAATGTCTACCGTCCTGGGTCTCCATGGTACCTGGGGTGTTCCTTCACTAGTAGACTTTCTTAGTGTCTCTTCAGAGACTCTGACCATGCCACATGGTGTTAAGTTTCAATTTCTCTCCATCATCCTTTCATTTCTGAATATCCTTTTAATACTCCCACTGCAAAGGAGGCTGCGCGTTCACCAGACCTTTAAAACCTTAGCTTCTCTCTATGATGCCTCATGTCCTCAAAACCAACACAACTTGGGAAACACCTGACACATTATCAAGTCTGGCTACAACTATGGTCCTCTTTGAGCCACAGCTTCTAGGTGCTGACCCTGAGGAAATATTATCCAGGATATTGCACCTCAGTGATGCTGGTCCCATCTTAATCACAGCTAATTTCTTAGTCACAACTTACCAGTATCCTGCTTTCTTATAAGGAAAACGGTTCACTTTAGTTGTTCCCGCTTCTTGTTAGTCACAGCAGATTATTTAGCTATATCTGATCAGAAATACAGACTTTCTTTTTATTCAAAACATCACATCAACAACCCAGAGTCTTTACAAGATGGTCAAACTTCCTCTGAAACTTTACAAGTCAGGAATCCATCACCTGCACTGCTGCTGGCATTGTCTTCCAAGCTCCCACAATATCTCATTAAACTTTGATTGTTCAAGGGTTTTTCCAGCCCAAAGTTCTGAACTCTAACAATCTTTCATGAAAATCATGGTCAGGTTTGTCACAGCAATACCCCATTCCTGGTACCAATTTTGGTCTTTGTTTTCCATTGTCCAAAAGCAATGGGATGGGTGGTGTATTTGTCTTGAAGGTCCCAGGAACTAGCAGAGACTATGGAGGGGTATTTCTTACTGGCTTGCTCTCCATGGTTTGCTTAGAGTGCTTTCTTACACAAGCTGGAACCACTTGCCCAGGGATGACACTGCCCACAGTGAACTTGGCCCTCTAGAACAATAAAAGTATGATATTTCACTAGAATCATACAACCATCAACAAAAATGAAAAGGAGATGAAAAGTTTTCTAGCTCGTAACAATGATTAAAAAACCAAACACATGTGATGTGCTGACCACAGGGTTTTCCTCATGATATGGCCTAACAAAGATGGCACTCCTAGCACAACTACAATGAAGATGGACACTTAAAAGAAATCCCACACTAGCTCAGAATTGAGAATAATAGAGTGTTATTTATTTAGGGGTAGACTCACAAGTCATAAATCCTCTGCTGGAATGGAGAACAGCAACTGAATCTCGCAGTGGGAAAAGAGGCCTGATGCTCACTTAACATCGGTATAAATAATATAAGGCTGTACTCTTATACTATTGAGTGGGTGGGTAACTTAAGGCTACTTGCTATAGGATTTTCTACAGCACTACTCAGTGATTTCCCTTTAAAGAACTACAATGCTGTTGGTTGTCGTAACTCACACCTTCAATCCCAGATTCTCAGAGGTGGACAGACAGGCAGGTCTCCATAAGTTGCAAACTAGCCCAGAAGAAAACCTTGACTTAAACAGAACCAAAATCCAACCCCCCTCCCAATAACAAACTCTAGTGTTGATAGAGATATTAAGCAGAGCTTGATTCTGATCTGGCTTGGAGACTATTTTAGACAAGTTGTTCAGTCTGAGTTTTGATTCCATGACCAGGAGATGGGTGCCTGACTCTCGGGGTAGTTGTAATCATTAGATAATTTATCTGTCAAGGCCCTCATACAGCACCTGAGGTGTAGTCATTGCTTTCTGGTTACCATAATCAACACAGTGGCTAAAGCTATATCTACTATCTATATCTATAGATCTATATCTATATCTATATATCATACATTAATAGAGTTCTCTCACATCCAAACTCTCATTTCACATTCAGAAAACCATAGAAGGGTCACTAATTGCTGTTGCTGTGGTCCTCATTATACCTATTTCTAAACTGAGAAGGAGCTCAGGGGTTTTCTAAGGTCACCAGGCAGGTGAGTAGCATTGGCCCTGGCAGCTGGTTTCACAACTGACTTTTGAAGTGACGGACCTTTTGGCCTGAAGAGAATGCCTCATCTGAGACACTCACACAAGGGACTGAACAGTGACCTGGGCATCTCTGAAGTAGCCTTCCTGCATACACCTTCTGGTGGGGAATGAGGAGGACAAGCTAACAGACTGCCTGCATGGTGCACTGAGGAACCTCACCATAGGTGGGGCCTATGCTATCATTAGGAAAAGCCTAGAACATTGGCTTCAGCTTCAGTCAAAGACAAGAGTTGGATGCTTTATTCAATACTCCAGACATCTTTCCTTCTTGCTGTGGCATGACTTGACGATAGTCATGCTGATACATTTTCTTTAATACACAGTTGGGAGGAGGCTTACTTGGTAGCATCTTCTCCCCATAAAAGGATGGAGAGACAATCCGACACTGTAAGACCTGAGTCCAGCCTATGTAGACCTCCTGGTGCTCAGGAGGACCAGCCATGTCCATTGTACTGTGAAATGTGCACATTTAAAAAAAACACAGGCTCAAATGAAACAAGCACAAACCATCATTGCCGGGGTGAGAGCTGGGGTTTGTGATGATAATCTCAATCGTCTTCAGAGGAGTGGACCATTCCAGAGGGCGGAAAAGAGTTTTCTGAACAGGAAAGCTGGATTCTTAGCCTGTGAGGAGGGGTACGCATTTGCTAGAGGAAGGGCAGGCGCTGATGCTGTGGTGGAGTGTAGACTCCACATTATGGGATGTTGTCAGGCGGCTGGGGAGGATGCAGTCCTGTGGCTCTTTACAGACCCTCCAAAGAGCATGGGGGATGGTGCTGAGATCAGCCCAGGAAGCCTGAAACATGGCGTCCTGATGGCACCAGGCTGGATGCTAGGGTACCATCGCTGCGGTGACTCGGATACTTCTTGTTCCCATCACCCTTTCACCCCAGTTGGAGCGCCGTCTCGGCCCTTTACCACAACCAGGCGAGTTTCTGCTCTACTTTACTGGACTGAAAATGCCACATCCCTGTCCAGTCCTCATGAACTCTCCTTTCTTGAACTCTGCCCCCCGGTACTTTCATTTTATACCTAAATGCCCAACTATCCACCATCACTGAATAAAAATCGGGAACATGATGCATTAAAAAAAAAAAACCACACACAAAAAACCTATTAGCATATGAAACTTTGCTGCAAGCATCAGGGGTGAGGTTCCCAGGTCATTTTCTTTTCTATCTACCCGAGGGGACATTTGCCCCTTTGTATTTTGAGGGATGCAGCCCTTTGGTTGTTGTTCTGAGCTCCTTGGTAACTGTGAATTGAATTAGTTTGATGGCAGGGAATTTAAACAGTGTTCGTCAGGAGATACTGTATCCCCGCTCCTACCCAGCCATTTTCAGGTTCCCAAAACCATTCAACAGAATGGTGGGATTGGTTGGTAGCAACTGTCCCTAAGTGTGGGGTCTCACACATCCATATACCAGTGTAAATTTGCCACAGCAGAGACAATCAGAACATCAAGGCTGTCATATTACTTCCATGACGCAATGGTAGAAGACTGAGCTAAATGAAGAAATCACACATCGTAGTACTTGCTTGACAGGACCACCAGCCCACAAATAATGACACAGAGGAGACTTATCATTAATGATAACATCTCGATCTGAGCTCAGGCTTGTTTCTGACTAGTCCTTATAACTTAAATTAACCCATTTAAAAAAAATCTACATTCTTCCAAGTGCCTTTCATCTACATTTCCCCCCATGCCTCGTCACCTTATCTCCTTACTGCACATCTGGCTTCTTCTGCATCTGACTGGTGACTCCGCCTTTCTTTTTCCCAGAGTTCTCTCTCTGCCCGGAAGTCCCACTTACAGTCTCTCGCCTATCAGCTTTTCATTACACCGATCTCAGCAATACATCTTCACCCAGAGTGTACAATATCCCACAACAATCACAGGCTGACGAAAGCGTCTTTTATTGATCCCAGGAAAGCAGTGCTTTTATTATAATATGCAGTGTGACATGTTTAGAGAGCTTATTGAGAGGGATTCTCTGCTAACTGCATTATCAAGCCTTTCACCCCCAGCACCATCAATTTTCTTCTCTTGTGTCCCTGCTTTTACTTTAGACTATGGAAAAGGGAACAGAGACCGCCCTCAGAGAGGCTAACGGTGCAAACTCCAGTGACCTGTGTACATGGAGACCCGGCTGCCATTGGGATGAATGAGTTGGTGTGTTGCCGGGCGATGCTTGTATCCATCTGCTGGGCATGCTGCTGCATTTTTCTGATGAATCAGGTCTTGCATCTGCTCCCTTTGCAACCTTGCAACTTCTGCATTGTTTTTGAGATGGCAAACAAATCTTTCAGATTTAGATAAAAAGTGGGCTTTGCTCTTCGGAAGCAAAAGACTTCTAGATAATTATTCTATGTTTTCATTGTAAACTATACCGTCAATTGCACATTCGGGGTTAGATTTGGACCAGATTTATGCCCCTGAGAAAGTATTATTTTTGCATGATTTAGACAAAAAGAAAATGTGTCTGTACGGTGTTCCTCAGCCTAATTTCCATGAAACTGAGGTTCTGCCACCTGGAGTTTGGGGTCTGCTCTGTGAGATGTATCTGGTCTGTGACTAAAGGAGGAGGAGGTGGCAGAGGGGGATGAGTGAGTGCACTTGAAAGGCAGACAGTCATCCCAGCCGACTGAACCGGGTGTGCTCAACCAGCGGGGAGGGACTCGCCTGCACTGCACCTTTAGCATTGCAAGCAGAAAGGTGCCTCCTCCCCAGAGCATGCTCGTGGCTGTGATCTGTTCCTTGTGACTCGTGTACATTTCAAGTGGCAGCCAATGGCCAAGCCTGCAGCATTTTGATCTCAGACCCCCCCCACCCCGTCCCCGCACTGCCAAGGCCCACCTGCAGCTTTGCCCAGTGAGAAAGAGAATGGATGGGTGAGAGCAGCTCTTCCTGCCATTTTCCTTGAGGGAACGTCTGCTGCAGAACGACCCACTCTTTGGCAGGCTGGGCTGGCTCATCCTTCCCTAAGCAAACTGTCTCCTCAGTTTCATCTTGCCTTGATATAGGTGGGTCTTCTTCCTATGTGTTGCTTTCATTGGTTAATTAATAAAGAAACTGCTTGGCTTGATAGGTCAGAACATAGGTAGGTGGAGTAGACAGAACAGAATGCTGGGAGGAAGAAGGCAGTGAGGCACATGCCATAGCTCTCCTCTCTGAGATGGACGCAGGTTAAGATCTTTCCCGGTAAGCCACCACCTCATGGTGCTACACAGATTACTAAATATGGGTTAAAACATGATGTGAAAATTAGCCAATAAGAAGCTGGAGCTAATGGGCCGAGCGGTGTTTAAAAGAATACAATTTGGGGCTGGAGAGCTGGCTCAGAGGTTAAGAGCAGTGCCCGCTCTTCCAAAGGTCCTGAGTTCAATTCCCAGCAACCACATGGTGGCTCACAACCATCTGTAATGAGGTCTGGTGCCCTCTTCTGACCTGCAGACATACACACAGACAGAACATTGTATACATAATAAATAAATATTAAAAAAAAGAATACAATTTGTGTGTTGTTATTTTGGGGCATAAGCTAGCCAGGCATCCAGGAGCCGGGTGGCAAAAATGCAGCCTGCTATTTCTTCTACATTGTCTTGATCCTCTGTGAAGGCTCTAACCATTTCTAGGTGACCGCACTCAGGTGCGTTCGCCTTATGAGGGCTGATTGTCCATGATCTGTTCCTCCTGAAGCTGGAGGGGCCTCCACAAAGGCTTACGAAGCACTTTTGAGTGGTGATTCCATGCTCTAGGCTGGCAACACACTGCTGAGAATACGACACCGTGATGGACGAGGCAGATGTGTTCACTGATACCGAGGAGTTCACATCTGGATGAGAAAGAGCTACAAGTCCAATCCCCATAGTGATGTATGCAGACTGCACCAAAGCCTTGTCTTGCTGGGCAGTGGGTGGTGCTGGTGACTAAAAGGGCTTTACGATAAGGGTCTCCTGCATCTGAGACCTGAGGCATGAGCCCGGAAAACTGAGATGTCAGTCTTCGGATAAAGGGGACGCTGAAGGGACTCTGACCTACTCGAGTGTGGCAAGCATGACTTGGCAGGCCTTGCCCCCTCCTGCAGGGAGCCAGACAGGACCGCCATTGCAAGATGGCACCACATCCTGTCTTGCTGGTTATACTCCATATTTGGCGATGCCTTTGAGAGCTGCCTGTCCCCCACTTCCCGCATGCGCGGTGAATGGGGGTCCCTGGGCCTATCTCGATGCAGTCTGGTGTCAGCTGATGGTGGCAACCAATCACAGGACAACCCATGTGCCAATTCCATATATAAGCAGCTGCCTTAGTGCTCTCGGGCCCCTTCGCTTCATGTTATCTCTCAACCAAGTGCACTCCAGTAAAGCGTGATCTGAGAAGAATCCTCGTGTCATGGTCGTTCTTTCTCACTGGTCGAGGAGTTCGCCGCACCCTCCCTCATTCCCTCTGCCTTGTTAAAAATTGTTAGATTACATTCCCTCATTTGGCCCATCCCTCCTCCTGAGGCTGACTATCAGCGTCCGGCTTTCAAAGTATTGAAGTTCAGTGATCAAAAATCCCCTTTGGCCCACTGAATTAACATACCCAGTTGAAATTAAACACCCCATCCTAACACGGGGTTTCCCCTTGTACCTTTGTAAACTGCTGTTTTCCTATGTGCCACGTCTGTCTCCTCTCTAACCAGAGGCAGTTCTTTGTTTCTCCATGACAAGTGCCCCCCTTTCCTTGTTCCCTTCCCCTTCTCCCATTTCCTTTACCTCCTGTCTTTGTCTCTTATTCCTTTTCCTCTATCCCTCTGGGGCAAAGAAGTCTCCTTTGTACTAAGAACTTGGCTTTGGGGGTAGCTGATCCTTTTCCTTTCAGATGTTACTGCCGTGTAGCTCATTAGAGGGGCCTTTTAGCCCAGTCAGGGACAATGACTTGAGCAAGAACACTCTGCAGACCAGTAGCCACTGTCACAGCAAAACCCTCCGTGCTTTTAAGGAACATGCTTCAACTCTCTAGCTACTCGTCAGAGGTCTGGGCCTGATTTCACAGTCTTTCCACCACACAACTCATCCCTTGGATTCTGTTTTCTTTCCCCCTCTGTGGGATGCAAATCAGAATGGCTGCTCCTCTACAGGACTGCTTTGAGACATAATTCAGATCAGTAAGTAATGTGCCTGTGCGAAATAAATGTTAGTTATTACAGCGATTTATTCTTATTTCATCTTTGGAAACGAGTTGATAGGATTTAAAGGAAAAGGTATTTCTCCAGGACCCACCCACAAATCTTTTATTGTAAACAAGCAAAGAAAGAGCCATAAAGGTTGTTCAATCATGCATGAATGAATCCATTCAAAATATTTATTTATTAAGTTCTCACTATGGTAGAAGGTATTATTTGAGATGAAAAAAACAAAACCAAACTGTAAAGTAGGTTCCTGCCCTTGAGTTCAGATTACGTGTTTGAGGGGCCCCCGAGTTCCAGAGAATCAGGTGTGGGGGCTGGGGCCACGGGGAGGCATCAATTGCTTTACTTTTTTGCTTTTTAAGTGGGGAAACCGAGCCTGGCCTAGGATGTTAGGATCTGAAATTAGCGCCCACTCATTTCTGTCTTCTGCTCATAACTAATGACCAGTCAGCATGCCCAGGGCAGCTATAGTCTCTGAGATTAACAGTGTGATCCATGTCCATCCCCTGTGACCCACCCTGACAGCCACTGAAAGAGCCCTGCAGAGGTCTGGAGACCCTCTCCATCCTGGTCCTTCCGGAAAGAGCAGAAGGGTTCCCATCTCCAATTCTCTGACAGTTTTGCTTGTTTTTCTGAGACCAGGTCTCCCTGTGTGGCCCAGGCTGGCCTCTAACTTTCCATTTTCTAATCTTAGCCTCCCCAAAGCACAGATAGTAGGTGCCTCCCAACCGCCTCGGAGAGGCACTTAGCCAGCTTTATTCTTATTTCTGCTTCTGTGTGTCTCCCTCTGTGTGTGCGCCATGCCACACGGATGTGGGTACTCACGGAAGCCAGAAGAGGGTGTTGGCTCCCTTGAAGTGGTAGTTAACAGGAGGCTGTGAGCCGCTGGGCATGGGTGGTAGCAACTAACATCCCCTGGGGGAGCAAACCTCCACTCATCTTGAATATTAGCAAATGGTCTTAACCACTGGGGTCTCCAACCCCATCCTCTGAAATTTTATGAGCTCGTCTGAGGTAGGAATGACACAGGGTGCAGGCAAGTGGGTGCTTCTTAATGGATGGAGGTCTTACTTTATAGACATCTCTAAGTGCTTCCCAGATCTTCCTAGCTCAGGTGTCCTGGACCAGTTGCTAACCCTTCCCCCACCTTTGCAGAATGTGGTGGGTCTCTGGGCTTAATTATCTGAAGTGGTATTTGCCATATGGTTACAATGCATGAGTTACTCTCTTAAAGGGGGCGTGGTCTAGAAACAAAGCGTTCACTGAGGGTCCGGGTGAAACCCACCCCCAGCAGAAACTGCTTAGAAGTATCTACCCGCCTCCTTCCCAGCCAGGCTTCACTTAGCTGACGGTTTAGGGAGGGCTTCTCTCGTTCTCCGAGGCCAAACTAGTAATTTCTCTGCAGTGTGGCAAGCAGGAAGTCACTTGCGATTTGTTTACAGGTAAATTTTTTCAGAGGCTGCATAGAGAGGGAGCCGTGCCGGCCTTGGGTGGAGATGGTGCTTGGGTACCTCCTGCTTCTCTGGCTCTGGAGGACCCTCGTGGGACTCCCCCCCCCCCCCCGCGCCTATCGGCCAGTGTCTGGGGTCTTTCTGAAGTGACACAGCCTGTGAAGCGAAGCTTGTCTCCTTGTGTTGTTTTTGGGCAATTAACCTGGAAGTCCTTCCTGTAATTAACCCCAGCTTCACGGACATTGCTATTTGAGCATCAGTTCCCTCCTAAACACGCCTCTCTGCTTCTGCCCTTATTTCCTGGGAGTCCCAGAAGGCGCTGCCTTAAATCAGTAACCAGCTTTTGTCTCCCAGAGATATGTGTGGCTGTTACTAGGGATATTGCAAACCAGACACTTCTACCCCCCTTCAACTTTTTTTTTCCCCTTGAAGAAAAATAACATTTTCTTCCTTTGGCCTTTTATAATTCTAGATCTCCCGCCTGTGTTCTTTCATGTATTCAGGATGTAATAGAAGCAGCATCAAAGCCCGGAGCCCTGCCCAATCCTCCTCCACTATAGCAAGTGTGCCCTTCTCCTGTCTGATCATTGACTCATAACCACAGAGATTTGCAGGCCTGGCTGGGAGGGGAAGGCTGAATAAGCAGAGGACCATGGTGTACAAGCCACTAGAAGACAAAGATGGGGGATTTGTTGAACAGGATCTGCCCCCACCCCCGCCTTTGGAGATAATTATTCCGAATAGGCCAAACTGACCTGGGTCTGGGAAAAAGAGGGGTGAGGGAGGGAAGGAAGCGTGCCACCCCCACTCCGTGCACTGATGATGACAGTGAAGTGAGACTTATCTGGTCTGGCTCCAGAATCCCCCGGCCAGGCAGTGTCCCATTGCGACTGACACCACTGTATGCAACATTTAATGTCTTTGCCACCAAGCATGTACACGTTAGCTCCCTAATACATGTCGGTCCTTGAGTGGGCAGGTGACAGCCAAAGGCCTCCACGCTGTGGCAGTTAATGTCCCTGTCTCTGAAGACAGACTGTGGGCCAAAGACAGCTTGGCGCTTGCCCATCACCCAGCCCCCCCCCTTCTGCCGCCATTATGGATGAATGGGGGCCACATCTGTTTCTTTTCTTACTGAGAAGTAAGAGGCTAAAACCCTAAAATGGGGACAGGCCAGCACACACCTGGGTGGTCTTTAAATCAGAAAATGTGTTCTCTCTCTCTCTCTCTCTCTCTCTCTCTCTCTCTCTCTCTCCCCCGGGTTCCTCATCTGGGCCTGTGTTCTCAATACTTCTTTCTCGGTGGTGCTGTCTGGCCTGGCCCTGTCTGTAGAGAGTAAGCCTGGAGTAGGGAGAGCTCTCGATGGGTGCATTGTTCCACCCCTCTTGAGCGCAGGCGCATCCCTGCCCACCGTACTTTCAGCACTGAGATCCTCACTGGGACAACCAAGCACACTCTAAGGCTCTAGCTCGCATGGACAGAGGCTCTGAGCAGGTGGGGAAGACGCAGTCCTTTCAATTTCAGCATCATTGTCCTCTTTACCCTAAAACTGGTGATCATATGGTGGTTTGGGATCACCCTTTCCCAGAAGCCCAGCCTCAGACTGTGTGGCTTGAGTATCTATTTTATAGATGCATGATTTTTATCTGCTGTAAGCCATATGATCTAAATTCTGTCTCAGTTGTCTCATCTGTCAAATGGGGAGGATGTAAATCCTACCTCACTGGGTTTCTTGAAGTTAGTACTGAGGCTGGGAAGCTATGTTGGTGTAGTTGACAGCCTGTGACAGTCTCCCCTTGCCTTCTTGGCCTACATGGAACTTTCCTCCGAGAACTCTTTTGCCTTACTGAGCAGCCTGGCCAGCAGAGATCCTACTCAGCCCTTCCCTTCTAAGATGCCCCAGATCATCATTCTCCTAGAGTCCGGAAGTTCCCCAGAAAGAGACGTGTGCCCCCAAACCGGCCTTGGAGACAAACTTACACTAAAACGCATTTGCTGGTAACCTGAAATTGAAATTTAGTTAGGCACCCCGTATTTTTAACCTGGGTGTTTCCATCTCCAGTGGTTGTGTGGCTGCCATGGATACCTGGAGTGGACAGAGGACAGCTGGACTCCCAGAACCGGCTCGATTCAGAAAGGCTCAGAAGCTCCAGAGAGATTGGGGCTCCAGCAGAAACACAAGAATTCCCGTTTCTTTTAAAATTAGTGAGGGAGCCATTTGCAGCCTAACTGTTCACGACCAGAGAAAAGAAAGGAGTGTGCCTTCTGAGAGGCTCTGTGGGTTTCTAAGACTTTGACATCGTATGGAACATAGAGATGAAGAGAGAGAGAGAGAGAGAGAGAGAGAGAGAGAGAGAGAGAGAGAGAGA
>NW_004949113.1:5527379-5531784 GCF_000317375.1 Microtus ochrogaster
GAGAGAGAGAGAGAGAGAGAGAGAGAGAGAGAGAGGAGGGATAATGAGCTGGGAAAGTGGTAACTCCAGGAGCCATCCGATCCTGCCTGGGCTGCACTGAGGGTGTAAAGTGCGGGCAGATAGCTTATATGCCTTCCATGTGTCTGTGAGTACAGATAAAGTTTAGCTAGACAGCCAAACTCTTTGGTGTAATTCACAGGCACTCTCCATGTTCCTTTAGCTTTGTTAACTTTCAAACTCCCCAAAGTTCTAATTCCCCCCTGAATAGGAGAAATCCCCTGGGAGGAGGATCAAATTCAGGGCGAGCTGGTGTGGCTGGCTGTGCTTTAGAACTTACCAAGGGCACCACGTACACTCCTTTTGTGATCCCATTTGAAGGCCGGCTGGCAAGAATTAATTATTATCGCTTCTTACGTCTGCAAAGACAGGACAAAAAAATTGCTGTCTCAGAGAGACTCACAAAGGGTGTTCACTTTAGAGAGGACGCTGCCGCACCGAGCCAGACCGTCATCTGCTAGCTGAGACACCACAGAGGAGAGATCTAGCGAGAAAATGTGTTTCTGTTTCTCTTTCTTTTCTGGAAAGAGTGTTTCATCTCTGGCCACCACAGTGGTGTGATTCAGATCCCAGTATTTACAGAAGGAAACCAGTAGATGTACCAGCATACTAATGTGGGGACAGCAGTCTGAAGATGACGCAGAGCAAGGCATCACCCCAGGAGATGGCTGCAGTGCCCGGAGAGCTAAGCGGTAGTATGTGTGTGTGTGGGGGGGGGGGGGGGCTCGAGTAGAGAAGCCCCCACTCTGCTCACCTGTAAAGGAAGTCTGTGTGGGTATTTGTGCTTTCCAAATGCTCTCTCCCCTCTCATTTGCACAAACCATAGAGGAATACATAGAAATAAATCTTTCCACTTGTTACAGGAGTAAGTTCTCATGCAAGAGCCCACAATAAATAAGTAAGAGCGTAAATAAACAAATAAGTGAAGTCATAATTTCTTCCTGAGATCTCTAGGGAAGACAGCTAGGCAACAGTTCACTCAAATTAAAATTCCAGACTATGTTTAGAGCTGTCAGAGGAGATTCCGGCCTCGCTGAGCATCACTGTCTCCTCAAACCCTGTGCCGGCTAATTGCACAGCTTCCCTTTAAAAGAACAAGAGACAGAGTTGCAGGATTGAGTTTGTACACGGCAGGAAGTCAGGGGCCAACAAAGAGAAGGAGCTGGGCTTGCAGGGTAAGAAGTCAACTTTTTTTTTTTCTCACAGAAACTACCCTAACATGTGTAGCAACCCAGGGCCAACAATAACACAATTTGCACTTTCTTCCTACCTGCAAAAAAATGCCATTCCCCTCACCAGCCGGTCTGACAGTGAACCCTCCTAGGAATCGCAATGAACTTTGGCATGCGCATTATCGTCTTTGCTTCAACCTAACTTTCTAGGAGTTTGTTTTCTAGGCATAGGCATGGGATCACCTGCGGTGTGGGTTGCCTCTTGCCGATGACACCATTTTAAGTTGTTTTTTTTTTTTAACTTAGCCACCAGAAGATGAGATCTTCCTCTGTCAACAACTCCTGGTACCTGCTGGCAAACCTCTCTCCCTCTGACCCAGGGCCCATCCTTCTGCTTCTCAAATCCTATTTAATTTTTGCATTTCCTGATTTCTATCTTGGAAAAACAAAAGCCAGCTGCGATCACTAAGGAAACAGCTGTGGGAGGCTGGCAGGTAGAGAGGCCTTGCAGGTTTCCAGCCCAGATTGTGAGAATGGAAGCAGTGTGTCAGAGTGCAAGGGTTTGTGCAATTCCCAGATCTTGTCTTCAGTGGGTACACACACACACACACACACACACACGCTCACGCATGCTTGCAGACATGTGTGAACACTTAGGGTTTGTACAATTCCCAGATCTTGTCTTCAGTGGGTATACACACACACACACACACACACACACACACGCTCACGCATGCTTGCAGACATGTGTGAACACTTAGGGTTTGTACACCTCCCAGATCTTGTCTCTGTAGGTGAACACACACACACACACACACACACACACACACACACACACACACACGCTCACTCGCGCTTGCAGACGTGTGTACACTTAGGGTTTGTACACCTCCCAGATCTTGTCTCTGTAGGTGTACACACACACACACACACACACACACGCACTCACACGGGCACACACACGGATGCAGAAATGCGCGCATCCTCGTCCCCTTTCTCGTCTCTGGCCAGGCGTTTTTCCTCACTTTCTACAGCTGTGTCTCTAATCAGCAGAAGATGCATCTTGCTTGCAGTCCACACGTCTTTCCTCTGCATTCTTAACCTTCTATCTTATGCATGGATCACTGGTTAGCTTAGAAATGCATGGACACAAAGGAGGAGCTGACATGTGAGGTTTGACGGCCATAATGGCTGTTTATAAGCCTAATCCATCACGTTTAGTGGACACCTCCATTTTTGTCCCTCTGAAAAGGTATAAATAATAAAATGGGATAGCTCCGGCTCGGAGGTGCCTTGGTAAATATTTTAACTATTTACAAGCTCGCACCACCAACAATAGAAGCATCTGTACACTGCAGCCCCCCCCCCCCGCCCCCGTTCTGGGAGATCCAGATGGTCCCCACCATTCAGCCAACAATAACATTGCTCCGTGGTGGAGTTTTCGCTACTTGGGTTACATTTCTTTTTTTCCACATCACATTGTGATATTCTGAACTTGTCTCCACTCATTCCCCACAGCCCCCAGCATCCCTTCCAAAGGAAATATCCCTAAATAGCCTGTCCTGAAAGCAAGCAAAGGAGGAGGCCTGGGAGCAACATGGCCAAGTCAGATTTCAAAGCGCAATACAGAGATGAGTCTGAGCAGTTATAAACCGGGCCCCTCGAAGTCCAAATATTGACAGGGTCCGTTCATTCTGCTGTCCAGTTCAAGGTTAGCATTGGGTAAACACCCCACTAAGTTACCAATATGCTGTGCCAACTCATACTGGCGTGAATCTGCCTCTGGATTGAGGCACAGAGTGGATGGGGATGTGTGTGGGGGGGTGTCTGTCAATTCTTTGGGAGTTAAAGGTATTTTTCTTTGAGGACATCCATGAGGGATGGGATGGGATGGGATGGGAGGGGGAGGCATGAGGCAGATCTTTAACTCTTTCAGCTCTTTCTTTCACTCTTTCTTGTTCTGGGCATGAACAAAGCAAGGAGAATCCGCTTCATACTCACTGAAAATTCCAGTTGTACCCAAGCTTCCAGTGATAACTTTATAGTTAATACAAAGATGGAGGCAGACAAGTGATGTGGTTCACCATCCTGGGCTCCAGAGTCAGGGAGACCCAGTTTGGGGCCACCACACTGGCTCACACTGGTTTTACTCTGTAATGTGGCAGTGACCTTCTGGGAGAGGACTGCCTGCAGGAATTACTGGATGGGCAAAATTTGAGGCAAGAACTGTACACTTCTAACCTAGCTTAGAGACAGCAAATCTTTAGAAATCAGCACTGGGGTTTGAAGTTTCCTTCAAGGGGTGAAGCAAAACCAAACCACACACACACACACACACACACACACACACACACACACGCACACACTCAACAACAACAAAAACCAAACGTGCCTGTGACCACTCTCCAGAACCCAAAATGGCCCTTGCTCTTCCAGAGTCCCCCATTTAATTATGGAGCTCCCTCCTTTCCAAATTTGGTCAATAAAATTAACAGCCACCCTTTGAGTGGAACATCACACCTCCAAATGAGCTCAAGCTGGCAGTGGGGGGTGATTGTCCTGCGGAATGTGAGGGTTACATTTCACAGTTCCTCTCCAAGGAATGAATGAAGAACTCGTAAACAAACTCCTCTCTCCCCTTGTTCTGTGGCTCCCAACATGGGGTGTGTGCTGCAAAGAAAAATATTTATCCTGTTTGTGCGGGGCTGGGTTCCTGAATGGCCCACCAATAAAACAACACCATAAAGGGCATTTCACAGCTGAGTTGGCAATTTAATAAACAGATGCAAACAGGAGGCTTTGGAGGTCAACAATTAAAAAATAAAGCAGGCTAAAGTTCCCTAAAGTCCAGATCTAGGGCTCTGCAGCTGTTGGCAAGGGAGGAGGGTGAGGGGTGGGAAAAAGCATCTCTAGGCACAGTGCCAGGCTCAGGGGAAGCTTACCTGGCCTGGGGTACAGAGCCAACAACCCCATTCTAAGAAGAGGGGGAACCTGTGAAAACCTGTGGAACACCAAGGAAGAGATGAGAAACTGTGGTTTCTTCCGGTGACAGGCCAGTGATTGGAGACAGAGAAGAATCAACCACTCCCACTCAGTTAGCTTCAGAATAGGCTTTTTATTTAAACTGGAAAGCGCGCGCGTGTGTGTGTGTGTGTGTGTGTGTGTGTGTGTGTGTG
>NW_004949113.1:5531884-5537625 GCF_000317375.1 Microtus ochrogaster
GAGAGAGAGAGAGAGAGAGAGAGAGAGAGAGAGAGACAGAGACAGAGAGAGACAGAGACAGAGAGACAGAGAGAGAGATGCTGCAAATAGCAAAAGTATACCAGAAAAAATGAGCAGGCTCACCTTTCTGTACCTGTTCCTAGTCTGACCCCATACTTCTATAGAAACTGCTCTCCTCAGACATGTCCACCAATCCGGACACAGCTATGAGCATAGTTCTACCTTGGGCCCCTCAGGCTCTGTCCTCCCCTTGTCTCAGTTTGCTCTTCTGTGAACTGGGTGAATAGTAACCTCTCTGCTGGCTTCTGCAGCACCCCGTGTGCGTGTTTTCCTTGGCAATGCTTGCGACGATGTTTGCCAAGATCCAGGAGTCCAGATGTTGGTTCTTTTTAGGGGTAACTGTGTGCTTTAAGGGTTCTTGTTTCTGTGAATCTGGGGGATTCATCTGGAGCAGGCAGCACATTCTTGGTGTAGGTAGGTGCTTGAGTGTGGTAACCTGAGGGCATCTTGAAGATCAGTCTCAGGAATACTATGTGTAACTCTTGAGGATAGGGTTTCCCATTGGCCTGAGCTTTTACCAAGTAAGCTAGACCTGCTAAGCTGAGCGCTGAGCCCTGGGGCTTCTCTTGCCTCAATTCCCAGAGCACTGGGACTAAAGATGCGCTCTCTTCTGGCTTTTTATGTGAGTGCTTGCCATGGAACTTCTTGTGCCTGCGAAGTGAGTCCTTCACCGACTGAGCTACCCCTCAGCCTTTGCTCTGGGCTTTATTTGCTTGCTTTGATTTGTTTTTTATTTTATTTAGTCTACGTTTGCTATTCTTAGTTCCCCAAAATCTCTTCTCTGGCTTGCCTGGTATTTCTCTGTCTGTGCTGTTCACATTGCTTTCAGATGTGTGAGATTGGTTTAAAGCACCCCGGAGTTGAGAAGGATACCTATTCTGGATCACCCTGCATCCAGAGAGCTCACCCTGGTGGCCTTTAGGATGCGTTTAGCCTAGAGACACACTCTGCTCTCCTGGGGAGTTTGAAAGTGCTTCAAGCCAGTATGTAAAACAGCGCCCGCCTGGCCCCTGCCAAAATCAAACCAAAACCAAACACAAAACCCAAACCAAGAATTTTGTATTAACATGCTCTGCTAGAATTCTATGAAGAGGTGCTAACAGTGGGTCTGGCCGACTCCTGCAGGGCAAATAGAAATGTATCTGAGAAGTAGCTGTCCATTCTGTCTTCTCTGCTCTCCTCAATCCTGGGGCAAACACTGTCTGCCAGTGGCAGTAGCACCTATGACACTGTTTTCTAATGATGGAGAAAGATTTCCTTAACAAAAATGTCCTCATAAAGGAAGCCGAGAAGTTTTCATTTATTTTTCTAGCCACTGAGGCTCTAATAAAAGTTCTTCATTTCGTGCAGAGCATAGTGTTACACCTCATCATTCGGTTCTCAGCTTCAAGCCTCCAGCAATTGCTGCGAGTGGGAAAAAGTCTGCATCCTTTAGCCTGACCTTCATCCCTCCCGCCCCATCTATATTTCCTTCCCAGCCACACCTCCTATCCCAGGTATCTGCAGCGTTAAGATTTAGAAGCCCTGTGTGAACAGAAACTTCTGGATCTTTTGAGTCTCCCTGTTCACTTCACACCTCCTAATTTTGGTCCATGCATTTTCCTGCTTCTTAAAAATCAGCTGGTCTCTGTCTCCATCTCTGTCTCTGTCTCCCTCTTCCACATCCTTTCCCCTTCCCCGCTTCGCTCTCCTCTCTCTGAGATGGCATCTCACTGTGTTAACCACGTTGGTCTTGAACACACAGGCTCTAGTGATCTTCTTGCCTCAGCCTCAGAGTGGCTGGGGCTCCAGGAAGTGTCACCAGGTCTCCTCCTGTGTGCTTCGACGCCTTTTATCTGCTGCGCTTCTGCTAACGGCTGCCCACGTGCCAAGGACTACACCAATGTGTCTCCATGGACAGCGCCGTCTGTAGATCCCACGCTCTGTGTTAATTGCCTGAGATCTTTCGTATCATTATTTTTATGTGCTTTCATTTCAAGACATATTCCTTCTGCTCTGACTTACGGCCGTGTTCAGAACAGTGATTTAGGGGGTATTTAATCTGTGACAGGCACCATGGTGCCTGTTTCTTATGTCATTCATTCCGTCTCCCAGCTGGTCCCCAGTCAGTGACCGCTATCCCCACTTTACAGAGAAGACTGTGATCAGAAAAACTTGAGGTCCTAAGACTGGGACGGTCATCCTGACATTTTGGCTTCAGACATCAGATGCCCAAAGACTTTGCCAACTATACTTGTAGTGGATGATCAGGCGGGAGCTGTCTGCCTTCCTTTCCTTTTCCTGGTTGACCTAGGCACAGTGTCTGAATCATACGGGCAGAGAGATGGCACCGTCAGCCACACGGAAAGCTGGGACGGTCTTCTTTCTCACCATCTCATCTCTCTTTTCAGAAACTGTACCAGTACTAACAGGGGGCAGGTGGTAGAGCTAAGCCAATCAGAATCCTTCCCCAGGACCAAGCAAGACCAGCAGTGTGTCATCAATGGGGAGAACAGTGGGCCATAAAACCTGGGGTTTCTAGGTGGCAAACAAGGCTGTAGACAGTGAAGAATCAGAGGGCAGGCAGAGAAAAGTTCCAATATGAAACAGGGAGGTTTTATGCAATATTCAAGCCACTGATTACAGCTGTCACGGATCCTAAAGTTGGGTGCTTCTCTAGCATTCCCCCACTTTGGACAATTGACCCTTCCTAGAATCCAGGAGCCAATATGTTTCACTTTGTGACTAAATTGGCGTGGATCAGTGAATTGCATGTTTGCTACTTCAAGCAGAAACAGCCCAGGTAGAGATGTAGGTAGAGTACAGGGTGGTCCCAAATAGAAAGCAACACATTGTGTGTGTGCTTGTTCATTGGTACAATTGTGCGATCCTGGGAGCGGACAGATGAACAAGACTCTTGGCAGTGAGCTCATAACCTTGTTTATCCACTCTGTGAATGCCTGACCCCATGACTAGCATAGGTTTGGGATACCTAGGCTGTGGATGGCAGCCTGGAACAATGGGGGCCCTCAGAAGGAAACACCTGTTCTGCTGGGCTGAGGGGGTTGTAGCCAGGTGAGACCAAGTTTCCCCAAAGGGAGGTGTGGGTCTGAGCTGAGATTGGGAGGAAATGTTGGCGCTAGTGGGTGGAGAAGGGAGGAATACAGAGGGCATCCAGACAGGGGTAAAGGACTTCTTGGCAGCGAGGGCCAGGAAGAGCCTGATGCATTTGGAAGCTGAAACTGGTTCTGGCTGGATCATGTTAGACATGATTGGGGAAGAAGCTTGAAGGGTAGGGGGTGCTGAACACGCTAATCGGGAAGGTGAGGTATTTCGTTTAAACTTCCAAAGTTTAAATACTGTGGGTACCAAGGGATCCTTTTGAAGGTCCTCACATCACATCACGGCTTCTTGGTTTATTTATTGGCTTCAGTGGTGGTCAGGTCAAGACCACTTCTTCCCTTTCTCATTCCTGAGTTCAGGGACAGTCCGCCTTGACTTCCAGCCTTCCACCTCCTTCCCAAGTATCCACTGAGGGATTTTCACTATTATGGGGACAGTTCCCAGAGTGATGGTGGGGACCTCTGAAAGCTATCTTCTTGATTCTTCAGGCCCCCCATTACCTGAACCTTAGTAGGAATTCTTCAAGGGGGTGTAGGGACTCCTAAACTATCACAGGCATATGCCTCAAAGGGGACCAAATCCTTTCTCTAAGACCTCACAGCCATGTTGATAAGACTAGCAATATGTTCAGTTTGCAAGTATCACTTGCTCCTCTACAAGGCTCTAATAGGTTTTCACAGCACATAGCTTTTTTGTCCATGTTCTTACATTTGACTTCATCTGTAAGTGCGCATTAGGTCATGGTTAAGAACGGCAGGCAGGAGCCCCAGACCCTGACTTTAATACTAGCCTTTTGGTAGTCTGCTGAGGTTTGCTACAAAGAACCATGAGATTTCAGCAGTTCTCTAAAAGTTTATATCCCCCCCACACACACCATGCCTTCTGTCCCCTGAGGGCAAGGGGGCTCTGTGTGTTCTCTGTGTGTAACGCTCATCCTTCAGGACTTGTGACAGAATGACTAACCTCTCACTTACGGCTTTAACAGATCAATGTCTGCTCTCTGCATCAGTATGGTAACCGGACTTGGTTTATCAATGGGATCACAGGAAATGGGATATGTGGAGGTTTGAAAATTGTGTCATCAGTGGCATGCATTTGAGTCTCCTCTGCCTTCTGACAGACATATGCACACTAGTCCCCCAGGCTGTCCTACAAGCCTGTGCTCTGAATAAGTGTATATGTCCTGTGCTCCAGAGATTTTTGGATTGTGAGTTAGGCTAGGAAAATGTATGTCAAAAGCCACACCAAAGGGCTGAAGAGATGGCGCCACAGTTAAGAACACGTGCTGCTCTCCCAGAGGACCAGAGTTTGACTCCTAGCACCCCTGTCAGGAGGTTCACAGCCACCTAAGGCTCCCACTCCAGGAAAACTGACACCCTCTTCAGAGCGTCTCTTTGAGCACCTAAGTGCACATGCGCTTTCTCTGTCTCTCCCTCCCTCTTTCTAGATGCGCACATATACAAACATAAATAAAAATAAAATAAAGTCTTTAAAAAAATATATCAAGAGTGGAAAAGCCTACCCAAATCAGCTTTTCTGTTTTGCTCTAATACAACTGAGAAATTGTTCATGGTTCCAGAATATTCTCTTGGGGCAAAAAGGAAAGCCAAGGGGTTTAATGTCTAAAGATAATTCTATTAGTGCCCTTTGACGGTTTGCTAAGAAGCATCGCATACTGGCCTTTGTGTTTGATAGTATAGAGAGATTGCCCTGATGGGTTAAAGTTCTTCCATCCCCCAGTCTCCCCCACTCTGTGCTATTTGGAAAATGGCGATGCCTAGAGGAGACCCATATGCAGACGGTGCATCTTTTGGTTCCTGTCTAGACCATTCAACCCAAAACTGAAATAGCTGAGCTGACCAACGAGCTGAATAGGGAGTTGAAGCAGGGGAAAGGCAAGACTGGGAAAGGAAGGGGCAGAAAGCTTAAAAATAGTGAGAAATGTGTTGCCCAAGGGTTCAGAGATAAGAATGCAGTTTCAGTGTCTCGTCCTGTCCTGCCACTAAGGTCATGGGACTTGGGGAGGCTGTTTGTTGTTTGGGGGTCAAAGGTGCCTTGTGTTGGGTGTAGTGGGAGGGAGATGGGCATGCCTAGGGTAGGAAAGGTAAAACAAAAGGTAAACAGAGACTGAACAGGTTACAGTGGGGTCAATTGGGGACCTAGGCATGTGAAGGAGAATCGTCATGTTGGTGGCCATGATCTGAGCTTCAATTTTTGTTGAGTCTGAAGAACACATACTTGTATCAGTTCTCTCTCTCTCTCTCTCTCTCTCTCTCTCTCTCTCTCTCAATTTTTTTTAATTGATTTTATTGAGCTATACATTTTTCTTCACTCCCCTCCCTTCCTCTCCCCTCCTGTTCGACCTTCTCCCATAGTCCCCATGTTCCCAATTTACTCAGGAGATCTTGTCTTTTTCTACTTCCCATGTAGATTAGATCCATGTATGTTTCTCTCTCTCTCTCTCTCTCTCTCTCTCTCTCTCTCTCTTTTTTTTTTTTTTTTTTTTTGGTTTTTCGAGACAGGGTTTCTCTGTAGCTTTGGTGCCTGTCCTGGAACTAGCTCTTGTAGACCAGGCTGGC
>NW_004949113.1:5537725-5540450 GCF_000317375.1 Microtus ochrogaster
AGGGTTTCTCTGTAGCTTTGGTGCCTGTCCTGGAACTAGCTCTTGTAGACCAGGCTGGCCTCGAACTCACAGAGATCCGCTTGCCTCTGCCTCCCTCTCTTAGGGTCCTCATTATTGTCTAGGCTCTCTGGGATTGTGAATTGTAGGATGGTTTTCCTTTGCTTTATATCTAAAAGGCACTTATGAGTGAGTACATGTGGTATTTGTCTTTCTGGGTCTGAGTTACCTCACTCAATATGATGTTTTCTAGATCCATCCATTTGCCTGCAAATTTCAAAATGTCATCATTTTTTTCTGCTGTGTAGTACACTATTGTGTAAATGTACCATATTTTCTTTATCCATTCTTTGATCAAGGGGCATTTAGGCTGTTTCCAGGTTCTGACTATGACAAACAGCCAGAACAAAAATGCTGCTATGAACATAGTTGAGCACATGTTCTTGTACGATTGAGCATCTTTTGGGTATATACCCAAAATTGGTATTGCTGAGTCTTGAGAAAGGTTGTTTCCTAATTTTCTGAGACGTCACCATACTGATATCCAAAGGGGCTGTAACAATTTGCACTCCCACCAGCAATGCAGGAATGGGAAAAAGAAGTCATATTTAACAAATGGTGCTGGCATAATTGGATATCAACATGTAGAAGGATGAAAATAGATCCATATCTATCACCATGCACAAAACTCAAGTCTAAATGGGTCAAATGTTTGAAGCAATGTTTCACCTAAAAAGCAAAATTAAATACACAATCACACACATACGTGTCCCAGCCCCTCTGACTCATGTAAGTCACACGTAAAAGGATGCATCTGACATTAAAAAATGAAATGAAATAAAAACAAAGAACAACAACAAGAGCTCTGATAGATACTGAGTCCCTTCCAAGTCCCCAAGAGCAGAAAAGAGGTCAGCCTCAAACATATCACGATCACCAGAAAAGTAAGGGATAGTTTTGTTCATCTCCCAAACAAAACTAAACGTTCAGAAAGCCAGATGCCAGGTGGACAGTAAGTTACGAACATGCAACTTCATCTCTGACCCAATTAATCCTAGCCCAAGGCAACCCCATACCTCTGAGACATTCATGGTAGGGTTTTCCAGTACACAGGAGACCTTTCTCTGGGGAAGGTTCCTCCTGATTCTGATGCCATGTTTCATAGCCACACATCACAGAGACACATGCCAATTTCTCGGGCTGCCGAGAGACCTGTGATCTTTGGTCAACTTTGCCTCTTTCCAGGTGGAAGGGAGGCTGCAGTGGAAGGCAGGGGCCTGAGCTCCCCGCTTCCGTTCCTGTGAAGGGTCGGAGGCCTGCGCCTTCTCTAGTCTTTGCTCTAGATTCAGTCTTCTGGACTCCGGAGGCCCCGAAGACCTGTTGGTCAGATGGTGTCTTGTGAGTCAGACCCATGATAAAGAGAAGCCAGTGTCATGGAGGTAGTCTCAGGAAGCAGACAAGTGCTTGAAAGCCTGCTGAGCAGACAGTCCTGAACATCAAGAGACTGACATCTTCTGCTTCTTCTTCAGGCCAGACATCACTGGGAATGAAGCTTGGGCTTGGAGAAGCTGCACAGAGAAGTCATTCCTCATAGGATCACCTGCTCTACTATGGCGGGAGGTCACACTGAGAAGTCAAGAAATGGCCAGAGCCGAGCAAAATGATGTCAAAGTAGAAGCACTCAGGAGTCATGGATGTGGCAAGGGCGAGCCGTAGGAGGCTCTTGGGAGCATGGACCAGCTGAGTTGCCTGGACTGTGCACCTCAGTTAAGGAGTGGGACTGGGTTACAGGGACAGAGATGACGGCAAATACGCTGGGAACCAGGGGCTGGCTGTACATTGTCACTACAGTACTGGAGAAAGTAAGGGGGAGGTCTTTAGACAGAGAGAAAGACACATTCAAGGAGGACTACCTGGGGGATGAAATCACTTAGAAGGCCCTGAAGACCATGTTTAGTTTTCTGGATGGAGATTTGGGGGAGCCTTTTAGGCTTCAGTCTCTTGGAGCCTTGCCTGAATGCACTGTGCAGTCACGTTAAAGAAGTGATAAGGGAGAGGTGAAGGACAGTGGACACGCGGGAAGGAAGGTAGAGGAGACTGGGTCAAAGTGGAGGGGGGGATGGGAAAGGAGAAGTTTGGCATGGAGGAGAGAGTTGGTTGTGTGGAGGGGCCAGAAAAGCAAGATTTCCACCCCCTTTACTGCTTCTTCCCCTTGGGTCATCATAGGACACCCCCAGCTTTGCTAACAAAGCTATTTCTCATGACTGCTGCACGGAAGAGACCAGGGTGCAGCAGTCAAGACCTTTAGGGCTGATTTTACTGATGCTGTGGCCTCGCTCTCTCTTTTTCTTTTCTCTTCTCCCCCCTCTCGTTCTTTCTTCTGTTTTTTTTTTGTTTGTTTGTTCATTTTTGGTTTTTTTTTTTTTCGAGACAGATTTTCTCTTGTAGCTCTGGCTATCCTGGAACTCACTCTGTAGATCAGGCTGGCCTTGAACTCATGTAGATCCACCTGCCTCTGCCTCTGGCTGGGATCAAAGGCCTGTGCCTCCATACCCAGATCACTCCCTTGTTTCTTGGTCTTGCTAGCTTCTGGCTCTAGAGCCAGTGACCTTGGCCTCGTGTTCTTATCTTCATCCTGGTGCCGGCTTGGAATTCCTAATGCCCAGGTGTGTGTGTGTGTGTGTGTGTGTGTGTGTGTGTGTGTGTGAGAGAGAGAGAGAGAGAGAGA